>NC_057800.1:63572665-63720309 GCF_018294505.1 Triticum aestivum | reverse complement strand
TCCACACCACGGGGTCCTGTTCATCCACCCCTCCACGGGCACCCCTCCACCGTCTACTGTTCATCCAGCCCTCCACCACACCACGGGGTCCTGTTCATCCAGAGGCAACGCCACCGCTCATTGTTCATCCAAACCCCGCCGCAACACTCACTGTTCATCCCATCGATCGGCTTCAGTTAGCAGCAGTAGCGAAGGAATCGCTCGATCGGGTTCAGTTAACAGCCATCGGTCGATCGCTCGGCTTCAGTAACACGTAGCCTGCAGTGCAATCGCTCGGGTTCAGTTAGAGCCAACGCCTTGCACACACGCGCGTACATGTACGAGAGAAACGCGCATCGCTCGGCCCCCGACCTCCCACCGTAACCGGGAACTCCCCGAAATTTTCCTCCCCCTCGTTTCTACCACGGTTTTTTCCGTCATGGACGGCCCAAAGAATATCATGCAGATGCGTCTCTGGCCCGCCCAGGACAAAAAGCCTATTTTCTGTCATGATTTTTGTCATAGAAGTAGGAGCCCACCACATCTATGATGATACTAGGTTTTGTCACAATTATCGTCATAGAAGTGTCATATGTATGACAGAAAAAAATTCGTTCGGCCCAAAATGTCACAGATGTGTCTTTTTTTGTAGTGCATGCTTTTCCATAGACCATTTTATACGGAGACATACCCATAGGATTTTTATATGCAGTTCTATAGGCCCATAATGCATCATCAAGTTTCTTGGACCAATTCTTTCTAGATCTATTAACAGTCTTTTGCAAACTTAATTTGAGTTCTCTATTACTCAATTCTACTTGACCACTAGACTGTGGGTGATAAGGGGATGCAATTCTATGATTAACATCATATTTAGCAAGCATTTTACGGAAAGCACCATGAATAAAATGTGAACCACCATCGGTCATTAAATATCTAGGGACTCCAAACCTTGGAAAAATAACTTCTTTAATCATTTTAATAGAAGTGTTATGATCAACACTACTAGTTGGAATAGCTTCTACCCACTTAGTAACGTAATCAATAACAACTAAAATATGAGTATATCCATTAGAGGAAGGAAAGGGTCCCATATAGTCAAAGCCCTAAACATCAAATGGTTCAATAACAAGTGAATAGTTCATAGGCATTTCTTGACGTCTACTAATATTACCAATTCTTTGACATTCATCACAAGATAAGACAAACTTACGGGCATCCTTGAAGAGAGTAGGCCAATAAAAACCAGATAGCAATACCTTATGTGCAGTCCTATCTCCAGCATGGTGTCCTCCATAAGCTTCGGAGTGACACTTGCGTAGGATCTGTTCCTGTTCAAGCTTAGGTACACAACGTCTAATAATACCATCTACTCCTTTATAAAGATGTGGGTCATCCCAAAAGTAATGCCTCAAATAATAGAAGAACTTTTTCTTTTGCTGGTATGTGAAACTAGGTGGTATAAATTTAGCAACAATGTAATTAGCATAATCAGCATACCATGGAGCAGTATGAGAAGCATTTATAACATTTAATTGCTCATTAGGAAAGCTATCATCAATAGGTAGTGGGTCATCAAGCACATTTTCTAACCTAGACAAGTTGTCTCCAACGGGGTTCTCAGCTCCCTTTCTATCAACAATATGTAAGTCAAATTCTTGTAGCAAGAGAACCCATCTAATAAGTCTAGGTTTAGCATCTTTCTTTTCCATAAGATATTTAATAGCAGCATGATCAGTGTGAATAGTTTCTTTAGAATCAACAATATAAGGTCTGAACTTATCACAAGCAAATACAACTGCTAAGAATTCCTTATCAGTAGTAGCATAATTTCTCTGAGCATTGTCTAGAGTCTTACTAGCATATTGAATAACATTTAGTTTCTTATCAACTCTTTGCCCTAGGACAACACCTACAGCATAATCACTAGCATCACACGTAATTTCAAAGGGTAAATTCCAATCAGGTGGCTGAACAATAGGTGCAGAGATCAATGCTTTCTTAAGTATTTCAAATGCTTCTACACAATCATCATCAAAGACAAATGGTATATCTTTTTGTAATAAATTAGTCAGAGACCGAGAGATTTTTGAGAAGTTCTTAATGAACCTCCTATAAAAACCGGCATGACCAAGGAAACTTCTTATACCTTTGATGTCCTTGGGACATGGCATCTTTTCAATAGCATCAACCTTGGCTTTATCAACTTCAATACCTCTTTTAGAAACTTTATTTCCCAAGACAATACCTTCATTAACCATAAAGTGGCACTTTTCCCAATTCAAGACAAGATTAGTTTCTTCACATCTCTGCAAAACTCGATCAAGGTTGCTTAAGCAATCATCAAAAGAAGATCCATAGATGGAGAAATCGTCCATGAAAACCTCACAAATCTTTTCACAAAAGTCAAAGAATATAGCCATCATGCATCTTTGAAAGGTAGCAGGTGCATTACATAAACCAAAAGGCATACGTCTATAAGCAAAAGTACCAAAAGGGCAAGTAAAAGTAGTCTTTGATTGGTCCTTAGCTGACACAGGTATTTGAGAGAAACAAGAATAACCATCTAGAAAGCAAAAATGAGTATGTTTAGATAATCTTTCTAGCATTTGATCGATAAAAGGTAAGGGGTAATGATCCTTTTTAGTAGCGTTATTTAATTTGCGGAAATCAATTACCATCCTATAACCGGTAATATTTGAATAATCAGTTTTCTTGAGAGCTCATGATTGGGGTATGAATATAACATTGATTTAAGCCTCCCCCGAGCTTGAGCGATGCTTTCTCCTTCACGAGGCCAAAAATTATATATATAATTACGATCACGATGAACAAGATGCATAGGTTAAACTTCTGATGAAATTCCAATTTCAATCATTTGTAATTCCAAGACCCCATATCATCACATAGCCTATACCATGTTGATGCATCTCCCCTCAAAGATAAAGGGAAGACCTTCTTCTCTGGGTACACCTGCAAGCTTAAATAATCCACAAACTTCATGCACATATATCAGATGATCATCAGGATGTTTTGTTCCATCTCCTAAAAAAGGATTAGCTAGCAGTTTTTCTATCATACCCGAAGGAACTTCAAAGGGAACATTTTCATTTTCATTTTCAGTAGGTTGAGTAGGCTGAGGATCAACTCTTTGCTCTACTGGTCGGGGTGAAGATACCCCAAACAAGCCCCTTAGAGGATTACTTTCCATAGTATCAAGTGACAGTAAATTTCAACACAGTATATAAATTTTTCCTTACCAAATTCCACCTACCAAAGGCGCTTCACTCCCAGGCAACAGCGCCAGAAAAGAGTCTTGATGACCCACAAGTATAGGGGATCTATCATAGTCCTTTCGATAAGTAAGAGTGTCGAACCCAACGAGGAGCAGAAGGAAATGATAAGCGGTTTCCAGCAAGGTATTCTCTGCAAGTACTGAAACAAGTGGTAACAGATAGTTTTGTGATAGGATAATTTGTAACGAGCAACAAGTAACAAAAGTAAATAAAGTGCAGCAAGGTCGCCCAATCCTTTTTGTAGCAAAGGACAAGCCTGGACAAACTCTTATATGATGTAAAGCGCTCCCGAGGACACATGGGAATATCGTCAAGCTAGTTTTCATCACGTTCATATGATTCGCGTTCGGTACTTTGATAATTTGGTATGCGGGTGGACCGGTGCTTGGGTGCCTCCCTTACTTGGACAAACATCCCACTTATGATTAACCTCTATTGCAAGCATCCGCAACTACAACAAAAGTATTAAGGTAAACCTAACCATAGCATGAAACATATGGATCCAAATCAGCCCCTTACGAACCAACACATAAACTAGGGTTTAAGCTTCTGTCACTCTAGCAACCCATCATCTACTTATTACTTCCCAATGCCTTCCTCTAGGACCAAACAATGGTGAAGTGTCATGTAGTCGATGTTCACATAACACCACAAGAGGAGAGACAACATACATCTCATCAAAATATTGAACGAATACCAAATTCACATGACTACTAATAGCAAGACTTCTCCCATGTCCTCAGGAACAAACGTAACTACTCACAAAGCATAAACATGTTCATAATCAGAGGGGTATTAATATGCATATAGGATCTGAACATATGATCTTCCACAAATTAAACCAACTAGCATCAACTACAAGGAATAATTAACACTACTAGCAACCTACTAGCACCAATCCTGGACTTGGAGACAAGAATTGGATACAAGAGATGAACTAGGGTTTTGAGAGGAGATGGTGCTGATGAAGATTTTGATGGAGATTGCCCTCTCCCGATGAGAGGAGCCTTGGTGATGACGATGGTGATGATTTCCCCCTCCGGGAGGGAAGTTTCCCCGGCAGAACAGCTCTGCCGGAGCCCTAGATTGGATCCGCCAAGGTTCTTCCTCATGGCGGCGGAGTTTCGTCTGAGAAGATTGCTTATTATTATTCCCATTGAAAGACTTCATATAGCAGAAGATGGCCACCGGAGGGCCACCAGGGGGCCCACGAGGTAGGGGGGCACACCCAGGGAGGTAGGGCGCGCCCCCACCCTCGTGGGCAGGGTGTGGCCCCCCTGGTGAATTTCTTCCGCTGAGTATTTTTTTATATATTTTGAAAACGTCTTTCATGAAGTTTCAGGACTTTTCGAGCTGTGTAGAATAGGTCTCTAATATTTTCTCCTTTTCCAGCCCAGAATCCTAGCTGCCGGCATTCTCCCTCTTTATGAAAACCTTGTAAAATAAGAGAGGATGGGCATAAGTATTGTGACATAATGTGTAATAACAGCCCATAATGCAATAAATATCGATATAAAAGCATGATGTAAAATGGACGTATCACGCTCCGTCCTGAAAGTCCTCTCCTCATTTTTTTTCTAGGTCAAAATGACTTATACACTATAAGATGGGCACCAGAGGTGGGCTTGGGTGAGCACAACCCACCAGGGCGCGCCTAGGCTCCCTGGCGCACCTAGGTGGGTTGTGCCCACCTTGTGGGCCTCCTATGGTAGTTATTTGCTCCAATATTCTTCATATATTTGATAAAAAATCTTCGTGAAGTTTCAGCTTGTTCGGAGTTGTGCAGAATAGGTGGCCTGATGTAGTTTCTCCAGCTGCCGGAATTCTCCCTCTTTGTGTATACCTTGCATATTATGAGAGAAAGGGCATTAAAATTACTCCAAAAATCATTATTACGGATAAAAACATCATAAATAACAGTATGAAAACATGATGCAAAATGGACGTATCAACTCCACCAAGCTTAGACCTCGCTTGTCCTCAAGCGCAAACCGAAATCGAAAAACATGTCCACATGCTTAGAGAGAGAGGTGTCGATAAAAACAAAATACGGACATAGAAGCATCATGTTCAGTATTATAATAGCAAAAAACTTCAACATAAAACTTTTATCAAAGAACTTTTATCATAGACTTCTCATGAATAAATGACAATTCATGACACTATTGAAGTATAAAGCAAAAACTCTATTAGAAACCAACAAACTATGTTCTCAGTCAACTTTGCAACTATAATTCATCATCTTTTCAGGAAGGGTCACGTATCAGAGCCTTTAGGCAAGTCCACATACTCAATCATCATATAGTCTTCTATGATTGATAACACTCACCGTGTACACATGAGCAAAACGTTTCAACCGGACACATAGAAATATAGGGGCTTATAGTTTCGCCTCCTAGCGTATTCACCTCAACGGTGATGTCAACAATAATGACTCATGCTATCTATATTAAACTAGACATATGTGCCTAGATCTTTCCTCGCCACATGATGCTTGCCAATGGAGAAAAATAAAAAGGAATATAAGGAAAACTTTGACTCTTTGCATAAAATTAAAATACATAAAAGTAAAAGATAGGCCCTTCGCAGAAGGAAGCAGAGGTTTCCATGCACTTATTTGTTTGTATGCTCAACCCCCTAGTGCAAAAGAACGCCATGTTGCATTGCCCCTTGTGATAGCGACCTTTATTATGCAGTCTGTCGATTTTATTCTTCACCATCACAAGTCCGTGCAACGCTCAATTTTTTCTTACACTAAACGATTTCACATTTTTAGAAGCAATTTTTATTGCCCTTTTGCACCGATGACAATTTACTTGAGGGATCTTGCTCAATCCCTAGGTAGGTATGGTGGACACTTGAAAATAAGATTTGGGTTTAAGGGTTTTTGGATGCACAAGTAGTATCTCTACTTAGTGCGGAATTTTTGGCTAGCAAAGATAGGGGGCAAGCACCACATGTTAAAGGATCCATGAAAATATGACTTCTGTGTGAATATAAACAAACATAAACCATTAAGTTGTCTTCCTTGTCCAACGTCAACAATTTTGGCATATAATATTTTGATGAGGGCTCACAATCACAAAAGATTTCTAGGATAGTATATTTATATGTGAATCTTCTATTCCCTTATTAATTCTTTCTTGAGTTGCATCATTGACTAATGCTATGTTTGTCAATCTCTAATAAAATTTTCTACTTATACTTTTCCTTATGTGGTGTCATCACCTACTATAAGATTAATATATGATATTTTTCATTTATTTCCTTTCTTTCATTTATTTACCGTCTTTCATTTATTTCCTTTATTTTAATTACAACATGAAAGTAAAGAAAAGAAAAACTCAAACTAAAATTTGTTATATATCTCGCACACGATTACAAGGATAGATCACTAAGCAAACTCCCGAAAAGAAAGGATCGAACTAAACTTTTATTCATCTAAAGCAAAAGATCGAACTAAAATAAGTAAAGGCAAAAGGATAGTGGGATGATACGACACCGGGGCACCTCCCCCAAGCTTGGCGGAAGCCAACGGGAGTGCCCATACCCGATACTTAATTTTCTTTTGGTGGTGAAGATGGTGGTGGTGGTGAAGCGATCCTATCCTTAAGGATTAAGAGATTCTCCAATCGGCGGATGACGCCCCGGAGGTGGATGATATGCTCTTGATGCAGAATATTTTCACGAGTGAGATACTTATTTTGTATGCGAACTATTTCAATGACATGAAAGGCTTCAATCTCATCAGGAGTAAGGCGAACAAGGTAGGGTTTAAGGATATCTTCCTCTTCTTCCTCAACTGACAGTGCTTGTTCGTGTTGGAAATATGCCCTAGAGGCAATAATAAAATGGTTATTATTGTATTTACTTGTTCATGCTAATTGTCTATTGTTCATGCTATAATTGTATTAACCGGAAACCATAATACATGTGTGAATACATAGACCACAAAATGTCCCTAGTAAGCCTCTAGTTGAGTAGCTCGTTGATCAATAGATGGTCATGGTTTCCAGACCATGGACATTGGATGTCATTGATAATGGGATCACATCATTAGGAGAATGATGTGATGGACAAGACCCAATCCTAAGCCTAGCACAAGATCGTATGGTTCGTCTGCTAAAGCTTTTCTAATGTCAAGTATCATTTCCTTAGACCATGAGATTGCGCAACTCCCGGATAGCGTAGGAATGCTTTGGGTGTACCAAACACCACAACGTAACTGGGTGGCTATAAAGGTGCACTACGGGTGAGGGAGTCCTGGATTAGGGGGTGTTCGGATAGCCGAACTATACCTTCAGCCAGACTCCTGGACTATGAAGATACAAGATTGAAGACTCCGTCCCGTGTCCGGAAGGGACTTTCCTTGGCGTGGAAGGCAAGCTTGATGATACGGATGTTCAGATCTCCTACCATTGTAACCGACTCTATGTAACCCTAACCCTCTCCGGTGTCTATATAAACCGGAGGGTTTTAGTCCGTAGGACAACATACACATCAACAATCATACCATAGGCTAGCTTCTAGGGTTTAGCCTCTCTGATCTCGTGGTAGAACTACTCTTGTACTACCCATATCATCAATATTAATCAAGCAGGACGTAGGGTTTTACCTCCATCGAGAGGGCCCGAACCTGGGTAAAACTTCGTGTCCCTTGCCTCCTGTTACCATCCGGCCTATACGCATAGTTCGGGACCCCCTACCCGAGATCCGCCGGTTTTGACACCGACATTGGTGCTTTCATTGAGAGTTCCTCTATGCCATCGCCGTCAGGCCCGATGGCTCCTACGATCACCAATAGCAATGCAGTCCAGGGTGAGACCTTCCTCCCTGGACAGATCTTCGTCTTTGGTGGCTTCGCACTGCGGGCCAATTAGCTTGGCCATCTAGAGCAGATCGAAAGCTACGCCCCTGGCCGTCAGGTTAGATTCGGAAGTTTAAACTACACGGCTGACATCCGCGGAGACTTGATCTTCGACGGATTCGAACCACTTCCGAGCGCGTCGCACTGTCACAACGAGCACGATCTAGCTCTACCTTCGAACAGTGCCCTGGAGGCCGCACCCGCATCGGCTCTGACCCTTAGTTCGGAGCCAACCGCGCCAATTGAGGATGGGCGGTTGGACGCCACCTCGGTGGCTGTAATCCCAACGGCGGTTGAGCCGAACACCAGCCTCGTACTCTGCAAGACTCGTGACTCCATGGAGCCGGATTCTTCTCCGGACTCCGAACCCTCTGTGCCCCTGCCGATCGAATCCGATTGGGCGCCGATCATGGAGTTCACAGCCGCAGACGTCTTTCAGCACTCGCCTTTCGGTGATATCCTGAAGTCACTGAAGTCTCTCTCTTTATCAGGAGAGCCCTGGCTGGACTACGGTCAGCAAAGTTGGGGTACGGACGATGAAGAAATTCAAAACCCACCCACCACCCACTTCGTAGCCACTGTCGACGACTTAACCGACATGCTCGACTTCGACTCCGACGACATTGACGGTATGGGCGCCGATGAAGGAGACGATGAAGAACCAGCGCCTATTGAGCCCTTGAACGCCACCTCGTCATATGACGTATACATGGTGGACGCACCAAAAGATGATGACGAGGAGCGGACGGACGCACCGAAGGCCTGTTCCCTCGAAAAGCAGTCAAAACAGCGACGCAAGTGCCGCCCCAAATCCCGCCTCGACAGAAATAGCGATCACACAGACCCAGCGCTGGAGCAGGGCGAACCGCTGCCGGACAATGGCAATTCGAATATTCAAATCGAACAAACAAATCCCATCAGGGACAATGGTCCGGACGACATAACGCCGGACAGGCACCCGGAGCATCAGAATTCCCGCGAAAGGCTCATTGCCACCGCAAGGAGCCTTAAAAAGCAGAAGCGAAGGCTCAAGGCCGCACAAAACAAACTCCAATTCAGATGGAGTAAAATACTTAATACAACAGCAATGTACGGCGACGATCGCCCCTCAAAGAGCTACCCAAAGCAGAAGCTGCTACCCGAATTCGATGAGGGGGCCTCCGACCCCCCACAACCAAATATCAAAGCAACCACCTGGTCGGATAGACGACCCCTCTATCAACACAAAACGACATACAATGCCGCTCACAATACAACACGCGGCCCATGCGAGGGCTCGCACCCAAAGGACGGCGCAATAAGATCCATCTATGGACCACGCAAGCGCGCCCCAGCATACAATGCAACACAACAAAGCATCAGAGCAACGCGGTACACCCAGTTACAGGGGTGCTGCACACCCCCTATGTTTCACCGACGAGGTGCTGGACCATGAATTTCCAGAGGGATTCAAGCCCGTAAACATAGAGGCATACGATGGGACAACAGACCCTGGGGTTTGGATTGAGGACTATATCCTTCATATCCATATGGCTCGAGGAGATAATCTCCACGCAATCAAATACTTACCCCTCAAGCTCAAAGGGCCAGCTCATCACTGGCTCAAAGGCCTCCCCGAAAGCTCCATTGGAAGTTCGGAAGAGCTAGAAGACGCCTTTCGGGCAAATTTTCAAGGAACTTATGTCCGACCTCCGGATGCGGACGATTTGAGTCATATAACTCAATAGCCCGGAGAGTCAGCCCGAAAGCTTTGGAACAGGTTTCTCACTAAAAAGAACCAAATTGTCGACTGTCCGGACGCTGAAGCCTTAGCGGCTTTCAAGCATAGCGTCCGTGACGAATGGCTCGCCAGACACCTCGGCCAAAGTAAGCCGAGAACGATGGCCGCATTAACAAACCTCATGACCCGCTTTTGCGCGGGTGAGGACAACTGGCTAGCCAGATGCAGCACCAGCGACCCCAGTACATCGGAAGTTAGAGATGGAAACGGGAAATCACGACGCAACAGCAATAACAAACGCCGGAATAAAGAAGACAGCACGAAGGGCACGACAGTAAATGCCGTATTCAAAAGCTCTCAGCCAGGTCAAAAGCCGCCCACTAAAGGCACCAGGGATGAACTGTCCAGCCTCAACAAAATTCTGTACCAAGTATGTCAGATCCACAGTACCCCGGGTAAACCTGCTAATCATACCCACAGAGAATGTTGGGTCTTCAAGCAGTCCGGCAAGCTCAACGCCGTACACAAGGGGGAGGACACACCAAGTGAAGACGAGGACGAGCCCCCCAAGCAAGACACGGGGGAACAAAAGAAATTTCCACCAGAAGTCAAAACAGTAAACGTGTTACACGTGATCAAGGGAAAAAACAATGCGGCACTCCCAGGAAAATATACCCAAGTGCCTGTCGCCGTGAAGTCCTGCCACTGGTCGTCTCAACCGATCACTTTCTACCATCGTGATTACTCAGCAAGTATCCGACATGCAGGATGGGCTGCCCTGGTATTAGACCCAGTAATTGGCGGATATCACTTCACACGAGTCTTGATGGACGGCGGCAGCAGCCTAAACCTAATATATCAGGATACAATCCACAGAATGAGGTTAGACCCAACACAAATTCGCCATCGCAATACTACCTTTAAAGGAGTAACGCCAGGCCCAGGGGCTCGTTGTACGGGCTCCCTCCTACTACAAGTTATATTTGGCTCCCCCGATAACTTCCGCCGCGAGCATTTAACCTTCCACATCCCTCCGTTTCAAAGTGGCTATCAAGCACTGCTCAGATGCGACGCTTTCGCTCGCTTTAATGCAATACCGCACTACGCCTCCCTCACACTCAAGATGCCCAGTCCACGTGGCATCATTTTAGTGCACGGAAATATCAAGCGATCTCTGCGCGCAGAAGAGAGTGAGGCTGCCAGGCAGCCGCACACTAAAGGCGCCCGGACTAGAAAAAGCATCCAATAGGTCGTCAAGACCTCAGACACAACTAATCGAGTCCGGCGCCGCTACTTATACCGAATAAATGGTCACACCCCTATTTGTCAAAACAAGGGGCTCAACGCGCGCAGACAAGTGGCAATTTCTTCTCATCTCGAATTATGCATAGTTTCTTCAATTGTCTTTTTGCACGACAACCTTTTTCACCTAAATTCCTCTCTTTTACAAACGATCATCATGCCACACCCGTCCAGGATACGGCACAACGGAGACACAGGCGCAGACGTGCAGCAGGGACCCGCTCCAAGGATTCTTTTTAGATTAAGACCCTGCGTAAACCTTTTTTATTGTCTCTTGTTGATACATATCCACCATTGAGAAGGATGCTGACGTCTTGGCATGTGGCCACGCCAGACCAATGCACGTACCTGGACATAAGGGACTTCTTACGAAGGCCATTATTTAGGCCCGGTTTATACCATAAAGACCGAATACCTTAGGGAGTGTTTGGCGTCGCGAGTTTGGCCCTATATGCATCAGCTCCGAATCATTGTCTTTGGTCAAATGTTGGGTTTGCCCGGCTCCTGTGTTTTGGTGCCTTACGTTCCGCTTTACCGGCTAAGGTAGCACCAGGAGAACTACTGCGATTGTGCCCTGGTTCATCCGGACGAGCACCCCAGTAGAGAAAGCCGAAAACTGACTGTCATGATCTAGCGCGAGACTGGTCAACCAGTCGATGACCCATGGGAATGTTATAATTCCCCCGCCTTAACGAAGGGCCACTTTCCAGCCAGGCATATACGCACCCCGGGATCGGGAGAGTGCGGAGCCACCAGGGGCTATCTAGTAGCCCCACTGTCAAACTCCTATGGCTAAGTGAAAGTGTTAAAGCATTATAGTCCGGTTGCCTCGCTCGCTCCGCTATCACCTCCTTAATAGGACCAAGACGTTGGGTTAAGTGTGAACGCGTGTTTTTGCGAACACCCCCACATTATATGCGTGGGGGTTGAAGTCGATGGCTGCAATCTTTCAGGTTATACACATGTGTACATAAACGGCCGCCCAGGAGGCATCACAATACTTTCAGGCAAAAGTATAAAAGTAGCCTTATGAAAATTTATAAAAGCATTTCGCTTACAATAAGGTTACATGTCACTCAAACATAATATTTTTTGAGCACTGGGCCTCTATCAAACGAGCACCCTCAAGAACTTCCTCAAAGTAGTGCTTAGCAGCCCTTCGACCTATGGCCGAATCCTGCGCTGCAACAGTGGTAGCATCCATCTCTGCCCAGTATGCTTTAGCACGGGCAAAGGCCATTCGTGCGCCTTCTATGCACGCCGACCTCTTCATTGCATTTATGCGTGGCACCATGTCAAGGAACTGCTGCACCAAGCTGAAATAGCTGCTCGGTTTTGACCTTTCCGGCCATAGCTGATCCACAACAGACCTCATGGAGAGTCCAGATAACCTATTTAGTTCGTACCATTCGGCTAATTGGTCCGTCGGTGAAAGCGAACGCTCAGGAGAAAGGAATTGTTTCCAAAACAGCTGGTCTACTTCACGGTCTGTCTGACTCTGGAAGTACTTGGCCGCATCGGCAGCGCTCGCTGCCAAATCCATATACACATCTTCTGAACTCCACAGCCGATCCAGAGGGGCATACCGTGGATCTCCGAACTTCCTCTGCAGCATAAAGGATTTCCCGGCTACAATATCCGCGGCTTCCCGCAGCTCCTCCTTCTTTGCCCTCATTGCAGAGCGGAGGTCTTTTCCCATTGCAGCAGCCTTCTCAAGGTCCGATACCTTCGCCTGGTTTTCCTTTTCAAGAACCCGGCAACGGTCGGTGGCGGCTTTTAATTCTATGGCCATCTTGGCCATCTTATCTCGGCTCTCGCCATGCGCGGCCTTCTCGGCTTGCAACTCTTCGGCCGCCTTCAAAGCAGCCGCATTACCCAACCTCGCTTGTTCCTTGGCTCGGGCAAGTTCTGCCCGCAAGGCTTCAACAGTGGCAGCTCCATCTGCAGTCACAACACATTAAAGATACTGGCATCATGCTGCTCTTCCTATGTGGCATTTACCAGATAATGACACTTACCTTGGGCCTCGTCAAGCCTTTTTTTAACAAGCTCGATGTCGGCGTCTGCCGCATCCAACTGCCGTTCTAAATGGGCACACTCGCGAGCCCGGCTAGCCACCGGAGCTTCCATCACCTGCACATAAAGGCAGTATGGTTATTAGCTGGGAATATGATCCTCTGTTCATCGTTGTTTCCGACGACGACCAGAGTCTCAGGGGCTACTATCTACACAGGGCACACCTAGTATGTGCGGGACTATCATACATTATTTTACGTACCTCAAAGCCTGTCAGTAGACTCATAAAAGCTTTATGCAATCCGCTTTCGGCGGACAAGATTCTCTCCATCACCGTATTCATCAGCACACAGTGTTCATCTGAGATGGCCGCTCGCCCCACCAACTCCCTCAAAACATCCGACCGCACACTATACGGTGTCGGACTCGTTTGTTCGCTCTCTTCGGGAGCCGGACATTGGGAACTTCGGAGGTCGACGAGATTATCTTCTGGCCTCGCCGGACTCGGAGAGGCCCTCCGCGACGACACTTCAGGGTCGCCCGCTTTCGGAGCGGAGGAGTCCGGAGGAGGCATTTCGCTCTCCATCATCTCTGGAAGAAGATCCCCCGAAGACGAACTCATTTGAGAGGGGCTAAGGCCCGAACTGCAAAGATACATGCAGTGGTTATCTTCTCAGAAGAAAAGACAACATATCTGTACTATTAAGGTATTTTGGGTCACTTACGACTCGTGGGAGAATTGATCCCCCCGCGGACTTTGTGCGGCAACCGCACCCCCCGGGGTAGGACCCTCTGTGGGAGACTTCTTCTCCCGTTTGGAAGCTTCGGCTTTCGAATCCCCAGACGCAATCCTTTTCCTCTTCTGGTCGTCTTCCTTCATGGAGACGCTCGCTCCCTCGGCTAGAGCGACCAGCGTTTGGGGCCCGTGACCACTCGCATTTTCCTTCAAGGGCTCCGGGCAAGGTGCGGTCTGGAGCATCTTTTCCAATATCGGATTTTCCATACCCTCACGGAGGGGCGCCGAGCACCGAATCAACTTCGCCTTCGTTAGCCAGTCCTGGTCAAAAAGAAAACTCTCAGAAATAACTTCGCATCAAAGGAGAGGTAGTACGCTCGGTCGGAAGACGCCTTACCTGTTCGGCGGCACGGTTGCTACTCAGGCCCGCGTCCTCGGTGATTTCCGGACACTCCACTTGAGGTCCGAAGAACAACTTGTACATCTCCTCGTGCGTCAGGCCGAGGAAATTTTGAATGGCGCGCGGTCCCTCGAGATTGAACTCCCACAAGCGAAGAGGCCGGCGTTTGCAAGGCTGGACTTGACGAACCAGCATAACTTGTGTTACCGCAAGCAAACTAAAATCTCCATTAAAGAGATCTTTAATGCGGCTTTGCAGTATAGGCACGTCCTTGGCCGGACCCCAGCTCAACCCTCTGCTAATCCATGACATCAGTTGTGGTGGAGGGCCCGGGCGGAAGACAGGGGCGGCCGCCCACCTGGCACTTCTAGGAGCCGTGATGTAGAACCAGTCCTGTTGCCACAATTCAGACACCTCTGGAATGGAACCTTTGGGCCATGCAGCTCCCGTCATCTTGCGTATTGAGGCACCTCCACACTCTGCATGTTGCCCCTCGATCATCTTTGGTTTTACTTCAAAGGTCTTGAGCCATAGGCCAAAGTGAGGGGTAACCCGGAGGGAGGCCTCGCACACAACGATAAATGTCGTGATATGAAGAAAGGAGTCTGAAGCTAGATCATGGAAATCTAGCCCATAGTAAAACATCAAGACCCTGACAAAAGGATCCAATGCAAGGCCTAGACCTCGGAGGAAGTGGGAGACGAACACGACACTCTCGTTGGGTTTGGGGGAGGGGACGGCCTGCCCCGGGGAGGCAGCCGATGCAGAATCTCGGCAGTCAGATATCTGGCCTCCCTCAACTTTTTGACGTCTTCTTTCGTGATAGAAGAAGGCACCCATCGGCCTTGAAGGCTAGATCCGGACATGACTGAAGGTTCGGAGCACCTGACCTGAACTTTGGGCGTTTGAGCTTGAGGTGGGGGAAGGATTTGATTGAGCATGGGAGGGAAAAATAAAAGGCCTCGTCCCTTTATAAATAGGGTGGATATCAAGCGTCCTCTCCGTGTCCGTTTGGACTTGCCTATGATCTAGGAGTCCTAGAAGCGGTTGGGTTACCCACGCCCGTATTGATGAGAATCCCAGAATAAGGGGACACGATCTCTGCTTTGACAAGACGTGCCAAGGAAACCGCCTCGCATGACGTGCCGAGGTGGGATAATGAAACGATTTGGATAAAGGCTTGGCCGTGGTGTGTCGCACTACGGAATACATCAGCAGATTAGATTTGTGTAAATATTACTCTCTCTATGGCAATATGTGGAAAACTTATTTTGCAGAGCCGGACACCATCTTTGTGTTTAAAATCTTCTATGAAGTATTTGGAGGAGGAACCCGCCTTGCAATGCCGGAGACAATTTGTGCGCCGGACTCATCGTCATTGAAGCCTGGTTCAGGGGCTACTGAGGGAGTCCTGGATTAGGGGGTGTTCGGATAGCCGAACTATACCTTCAGTCGGACTCCTGGACTATGAAGATACAAGATTGAAGACTCCGTCCCGTGTCCGGAAGGGACTTTCCTTGGTGTGGAAGGCAAGCTTGACGATACGGATGTTCAGATCTCCTACCATTGTAACCGACTCTATGTAACCCTAACCCTCTCCGGTGTCTATATAAACCGGAGGGTTTTAGTCCGTAGGACAACATACACATCAACAATCATACCATAGGCTAGCTTCTAGGGTTTAGCCTCTCTGATCTCGTGGTAGATCTACTCTTGTACTACCCATATCATCAATATTAATCAAGCAGGACGTAGGGTTTTACCTCCATCGAGAGGGACCGAACCTGGGTAAAACTTTGTGTCCCTTGCCTCCTGTTACCATCCGGCCTAGACGCACAGTTCGGGACCCCCTACCCGAGATCCGCCGGTTTTGACACCAACAACGGGTATCTCCAAAAGTGTCTGTTGGGATGGCACGAATCGAGACTGGGATTGTCACTCCGTGTAAACGGAGAGGTATCTCTGGGCCCACTCGGTAGGACATCAACATAATGTGCACAATGTGACCAAGGAGTTGATCACGGGATGATGTGTTACGGAACGAGTAAAGAGACTTGTCGGTAACGAGATTGAACAAGGTATCGGGATACCGACGATCGAATCTCGGGCAAGTACTATACTGGTAGACAAAGGCAAACGTATAAGGGATTGACTGAATCCTTGACATCATGGTTCATCCAATGAGATCATCGTGGAACATGTGGGAGCCAACATGGGTATCCAGATCCCGCTGTTGGTTATTGACCAGAGAGATGTCTCGGTCATGTCTGCATTATTCCCGAGCTCGTAGGGTCTACACACTTAAGGTTGGATGACGCTAGGGTTATAGGGAAAGTATGTACGCGGTTACCGAATGTTGTTCGGAGTCCCGGATGAGATCCCGGACGTCACGAGGAGTTCCGAAATGGTTCAGAGGTGAAGATTGGACGAAGGGTTTTGGAGTCCGGAAGTGTTCCGGAGGTACCAGGTGATCACCAGCATGACCGGAAGGTGTTTCGGGAGCCCCGGCAAGTGTTGGGGGCCTTCATTGGCCAAGGGAAGGGGGCAAACCAGCCCACTAAGGGGCTGTGCCCCCTCACCTATTACCACGTGACCAAGGGGTTTGGGGCGCCCCATCTAGGGTTCCCACCTCCTGGCTTGGGGGCCGAGTCACCCAAAGGGGAGATCCCATCTGGTCAAGTGTTCCGGACGTACCGGGTGATGACCAGCATGACCGAAAGGTGTTTCGGGAGCCCCGACAAGTGTTGGGGGCCTTCATGGGCCAAGGGAAGGGGGGAAACCAGCCCACTAAGGGGCTGTGCCCCCTCACCTATTCCCACGTGACCAAGGGGTTTGGGGCGCCCCATCTAGGGTTCCCACCTCCTGGCTTGGGGGCCAAGTCACCCAAAGGGGAGATCCCATCTGCCCTGGCCACCGCCCCCCTAGGGGAAACCCTAGGGCGCCTCCCCTTGCCCTTGCCCCTATATATAGTGGAGGTTTCGGGGCTGCACAACACACGAGTCTCTCTCTCCCAAGGCGCAGCCCTACCTCTCTCCCTCCTCGTCTCTCGTAGTGCTTGGTGAAACCCTGCTAGAGTACCGCGCTCCTCCACCACCACCACGTCGTCATGCTGCTGCTGGACGGAGTCTTCCCCAACCTCTCCCTCTCTCCTTGATGGATCAAGGCATGGGAGACGTCACCGGGCTGCACGTGTGTTGAACGCGGAGGCGCCGTTTTTCGACGCTTAGATCGGAATCGACTGTGATCTGAATCGCTACGAGTACGACTACCTCATCCGCGTTCTAGTAACACTTCCGCTTAGCGATCTACAAGGGTATGTAGATGCACTCCCCTTCCCCTTGTTGCTAGATTACTCCATAGATTGATCTTGGTGACGCGTAGAAAATTTTAAATTTCTGCTACGATCCCCAACAGTGGCATCATGAGCTAGGTCTATGAGTAGATTCTATGCACGAGTAGAACACAAAGTAGTTGTGGGCGATGATTTGTTCAATTTGCTTGCCGTTACTAGTCTTATCTTGATTCGGCGGCATTGTGGGATGAAGCGGCCCGGACTGACCTTAGACATACACTTACGTGAGACAGGTTCCACCGACTGACATGCACTTGATGCATAAGGTGGCTGGCGGGTGTCTATCTCTCCAACTTTAGTCGGATCGGATTCGATGAAAAGGGTCCTTATGAAGGGTAAATAGCAATTGGCATATCACCATTGTGGTATTGCGTAGGTAAGAAACGTTCTTGCTAGAAACCCATAGCAGCCACGTAAAACATGCAACAACAATTAGAGGACGTCTAACTTGTTTTTGCAGGGTATGCTATGTGATGTGATATGGCCAAAAGGATGTGATGAATGATATATGTGCTGTATGAGATTGATCATGTTCTTGTAATAGGAATCATGACTTGCATGTCGATGAGTATGACAACCGGCAGGAGCCATAGGAATTGTCTTAATTTATTTATGACCTGCGTGTCAATGAAAATGCCATGTAATTACTTTACGTTATTGCTAACCGTTAGCCATAGTAGTAGAAGTAATAGTTGGCGAGGCAACTTCATGAAGACACGATGATGGAGATCATGATGATGGAGATCATGGTGTCATGCCGGTGACGATGGTGTTCATGCCGTGCCTCGAAGATGGAGATCAAAGGCGCAAGATGATATTGGCCATATCATGTCACTTTATGATTTGCATGTGATGTTTGTCATGTTTACATCTTATTTGCTTAGAACGACGGTAGCATAAATAAGATGATCCCTCGCAATAATTTCAAGAAAGTGTTCCCCCTAACTGTGCACCATTGCTAAGGTCCGTTGTTCCGAAGCACCACGTGATGATCGGCTGTGATAGGTTCCAACGTTCGCATAAAACGGGTGTAAGCCAGATTTACACACGCAATACACTTAGGTTAACTTGACGAGCCTAGCATGTACAAACATGGCCTCGGAACACGGAAGACCGAAAGGTCGAACATGAGTCGTATAGTGGATACGATCAACATGAAGATGTTCACCGATGATGACTAGTCCATCTCACGTGATGATCGGACACGACCTAGTTGACTCGGATCATGTATCACTTAGATGACTAGAGGGATGTCTATCTAAGCGGGAGTTCATTGAATAATTTGATTAGATGAACTTAATTATCATGAACATAGTCAAAAGGTCTTTGCAAATTATGTCGTAGCTCACGCTTTGGTTCTACTGTGTTAGATATGTTCCTAGAGAAAATTTAGTTGAGAGTTGACAGTAGCAATTATGCGGACTGGGTCCGTGAACTGAGGATTGTCCTCATTGCTGCACAGAAGGGTTATGTCCTTAATGCACCGCTCAGTGTGTTGAACCTCGAGCATCGTCTGTAGATGTTGGGAAACATCTGACATACAAGTTTTGATGACTACGTGATAGTTTAGTATGTAATACTAACGGTTTAGAATTGTGGCACCAAAGACGTTTTTGAGACGTCGCAGAACATATGAGATGTTCCAAAGACTGAAATTGGAATTTCAGACTAGTGCCCACGTCAAGAGGTATGAGACCTCTGACAAGTTTTTAAGCCTGCAAACTAAGGGAGAAAAACTCAATCATTGAGCATGTGCTCAGATTGTTTGAGTGCTACAATCGCTTGAATCGAGTGGGAGTTAATCTTCCAGATGAGATAGTGATGGTTCTCCATAGTCACTACCACCAAGCTATTGGAGCTTCGTGATGAACTATAACATATCAGGGATAGACATGATGATCCTTAAGCAACTCGTGATGTTTGACACCGTGAAAGTAGAAATTAAGTAGGAGCAGCAATTGTTGATGGTTAAACCACTAGTTTCAAGAAGGGCAAGGGAAAGAAGGGATACTTCATGAGATGGAAAATCAGTTGCTACGCTAGTGAAGAAACCCAAGGTTGAACCAAACCCAAGACTAAGTGCTTCTATAATGAGGGGAACGGTCACTGAAGCAGAACTACCCTAGATACTTGGTAGATGAGAAGGCTGGCAAGGTCGAAGAAGTATTTTGGATATACATCATATTATTGTGTAATTTACTAGTACTCCTAGTAGCACCAGGGTAATAAATACCGGTTCGGTTGCTAAGCGTTAGTAACTCGAAATAAAAGGCTGCGGAGACTAGCTAAAGGTGAGATGACGATATGTGTTGGAAGTGTTTCCAAGGTTGATGTGATCAAACATTGCACGCTCCCTCTACCATCGGGATTGGTGTTAAACCGAAATAATTGTTATTTGGTGTTTGCGTTGAGCATAGACATGATAGGATTATGTTTATCGCCACACGGTTATTCATTTAAGGAGAATAATGGTTACTCTGTTTATTTGAATAATACCTTCAATCGTCTTGCACCTAAAATGAATGGTTTATTGAATCTCGATCGTAGTGATACACATGTTCATGCCAAAAGATATAAGATAGTAATGATAGTACCACGTACTTGTGGCACTGCCATTTGAGTCATGTTGATATAAAATGCATGAAGAAGCTCCATGTTGATGGATCTTTGGACTCACTCATTTTTGAAAAGATTGAGACATGCAAACCATGTCTATTGGTAGATATGCATGAAGAAACTCCATGCAGATGGATCGTTTGGACTCACTTGATTTTGAATCACTTGAGACAAGCAAATCATACCACATGGGCAAGATGACTGAAAGGCCTCATTTTCAGTAAGATGGAACAAGAAAGCAACTTGTTGGAAGTAATACATTTTGATGTGTGCAGTCCAATGAGTGCTGAGGCACGCAGTGGATATCGTTATGTTCTTACTTCACGAATGATTTGAGTAGATGCTGAGTATATTTACTTGATGAAACACAAGTCTGAATTATTGAAAGGTTTAAGTAATTTTAGAGTGAAGTTGAAGATCGTCGTGACAAGATGATAAAATTTCTATGATATGATCATAGAGATGAATATCTGAGTTACGAGTTTGGCACACAATTAAGACATTGTGGAAATTGTTTCACAACTAATACCGCCTGGACCACCATAGTGTGATGGTGTGTCCGAACATCACAACTGCACCCTATTGGATATGGTGCATACCATGATGTCTCTTATCGAATTACCACTATCGTTTATGGGTTAGGCATTAGAGACAACCGCACTCACTTTAAATAGGGCACCACACAATTCCGTTAAGACGACACCATATGAACTATGGTTTAGAGAAACCTAAGCTGTCGTTTCTTAAAAGTTTGGGGCTGCGATGCTTATGTGAAAAAGTTTCAGGCTGATAAGCTCGAACCCAAAGCGGATAAATGCATCTTCATAGAATACCCAAAAATATTTGGGTATACCTCCTATTTCAGATCCGAAAGCAAAAGTGATTGTTTCTAGAAACGGGTCCTTTCTCGAGGAAAAGTTTCTCTCGAAAGAATTGAGTGGGAGGATGGTGGAGACTTGATGAGGTTATTGAACCATCACTTCAACTAGTGTGTAGCAGGGCACAGGAAGTTGTTCCTGTGGCACCTACACCAATTGAAGTGGAAGCTTATGATAGTGATCATGAAACTTCGGATCAAGTCACTACCAAACCTCATAGGTCGACAAGGATGCATACTACTTCAGAGTGGTACGTAATCCTATCTTGGAAGTCATGTTGCTAGACAACAATGAACCTATGAGCTATGGAGAAGTGATGGTGGGCCCAGATTCCGAAGAATGGCTCGAGGCCATAAAATCCGAGAGAGGATCCATGTATAAAAGAAAGTAGAGACTTTGAAAGAACCACTTGATGGTCGTAAGGCTGTTGGGTGCAGATGGATTTTACAAGGAAGACAGACAATGATGGTAAGTGTCACCATTAAGAAAGCTCGACTTGTCGTTAAGATGTTTCCCGACAAGTTCAAGGAGTTGACTACGATGAGACTTTCTCACTCGTAGCAATGCTAAGAGTCTGTTGGAACTATGTTAGCAGTTACTGCATTATTTATGAAATATTGCAGATAGGATGTAAAAAACATTGTTTCCTCGACATTTTTCTTGAGGAAAGGTTGTATGTGATACAACCAGAAGGTTTTGTCAATCCTGAAAGATGCTGACAAGTATTCAAAGCTCCAGCAATCCTTCTAAGGACTGGAGTAAGCATCTCGGAGTTGGAATGTACGCTTTGATGAGATGATCAAAGATTTTGGGTTTATACAAAGTTTATGAGAAACTTGTATTTCCAAAGAAGTGAGTGGGAGCACTATAGAATTTTTGATGAGTATATGTTGTTAACATATTGTTGATAAAAAATGATGTAGAATTTCTGGAAAGCATGCAAGGTTATTTGAAAAGTGTTTTTCAATGGAAAATCTGGATGAAGCTACTTGAATATTGAGCATCAAGATCTATAAGGATAGATCAAAAATGCTTGATAGTACTTTTGAATGAATACATACTGTGACAAGATTTTGAAGGAGTTCAAAATAGATCAGCAAAGAAGGAGTTCTTAGCTGTGTTACAAGGTGTGAATATTGAGTAAGACTCAAGACCTGACCACGGCAGAAGAGAAAGGACGAAGGTCGTCCCCTATGCTTTAGACGTAGGCTCTACAGTATGCTATGTTGTGTACCGCACCTGAAGTGTGCCTTGCCATGAGTTAGTCAAGGGGTACAAGAGTGATCCAGGAATGGATCACACGACAGCGGTCGAACTTATCCTTAGTAACTAGTGGACTAAGGAATTTTCTCGATTATGGAGGTGGTAAAAGAGTTCGTCGTAAAGGGTTACGTTGATGCAAACTTTGACACTAATCCGGATGACTCTGAGTAGTAAACCGGATTCGTATAGTAGAACAGTTATTTGGAATAGCTCCAAGTAGCGCGTGGTAGCTGCATCTATAAGATGACATAGAGATTTGTAAAGCACACATGGATCTGAAAGGTTCAGACTCATTGACTAATAAACCTCTCTCACAAGCAAGATATGAACAAACCCCATGGGTGTTGGATTCATTGCAATCACATAGTGATGTGAACTAGATTATTGACTCTAGTGCAAGTGGGAGACTGTTGGAAATATGCCCTAGAGGCAATAATAAAATGGTTATTATTGCATTTCCTTGTTCATGATAATTGTCTATTGTTCATGCTATAATTGTATTAACCGGAAACCATAATACATGTGTGAATACATAGACCATAACATGTCCCTAGTAAGCCTCTAGTTAACTAGCTCGTTGATCAATAGATGGTGATGGTTTCCTGACCATGGACATTGGATGTCATTGATAACGGGATCACATCATTAGGAGAATGATGTGATGGATAGGACCCAATCCTAAGCCTAGCACAAGATCGTATAGTTCGTCTGCTAAAGCTTTTCTAATGTCAAGTATCATTTCCTTAGACCATGAGATTGTGCAACTCCCGGATACTGTAGGAATGCTTTGGGTGTACCAAGCTCCACAATGTAACTGGGTGGCTATAAAGGTGCACTACGGGTATCTCCGAAAGTGTCTGTTGGGTTGGCACGAATCGAGACCGGGATTTGTCACTCTGTATGACGGAGAGGTATCTCTGGGCCCACTCGGTAGGACATCATCATAATGTGCACAATGTGACCAAGGAGTTGATCACGGGATGATGTGTTACAGAACGAGTAAAGAGACTTGCTAGTAATGAGATTGAACAAGGTATCGGGATACCGACAATCGAATCTCGGGCAAGTACTATACCGGTAGACAAAGGGAATTGTATATGGGATTGACTGAATCCTTGACATCGTGGTTCATCCGATGAGATCATCGTGGAACATGTGGGAGCCAACATGGGTATCCAGATCCCGCTGTTGGTTATTGACCAGAGAGATGTCTCGGTCATGTCTGCATTATTCCCGAGCCCATAGGGTCTACACACTTAAGGTTCGATGACGCTAGGGTTATAGGGAAAGTATGTACGCGGTTACCGAATGTTGTTCGGAGTCCCGGATGAGATCCCGGACGTCACGAGGAGTTCCGGAATGGTCCAGAGGTGAAGATTGGATGAAGGGTTTTGGAGTCCGGAAGTGTTCCGGAGGTACCGGGTGATGACCAGCATGACCGAAAGGTGTTTCGGGAGCCCCAGCAAGTGTTGGGGGGCTTCATGGGCCAAGGGAAGGGGGAAAACCAGCCCACTAAGGGGCTGTGCGCCCCCCCTCACCTATTCCCACGTGACCAAGGGGTTTGGGGCGCCCCATCTAGGGTTCCCACCTCCTGGCTTGGGGGCCAAGTCACCCAAAGGGGAGATCTCATCTGCCCTGGCCGCCGCCCCCCTAGGGGAAACCCTAGGGCGCCTTCCCTTGCCCTTGCCCCTATATATAGTGGAGGTTTTGGGGCTGCACAACACACGAGTCTCTCTCTCCCAAGGCGCAGCCCTACCTCTCTCCCTCCTCGTCTCTCGTAGTGCTTGGCGAAGCCCTGCTGGAGTACCGCGCTCCTCCACCACCACCACACCATCGTGCTGCTGCTGGACGGAGTCTTCCCCAACCTCTCCCTCTCTCCTTGCTGGATCAGGCATGGGAGACGTCACCGGGCTGCACGTGTGTTGAACGCGGAGGCGCCGTTGTTCGACGCTTAGATCAGAATCGACCGTGATCTGAATCGCTACGAGTACGACTACCTCATCCGCGTTCTAGTAACGCTTACGCTTAGCGATCTACAAGGGTATGTAGATGCACTCCCCTTCCCCTCATTACTAGATTACTCCATAGATTGATCTTGGTGATATGTAGAAAATTTTAAATTTCTGCTACGATCCCCAACATTTCGTAGACCGGAGGCTGATCTACAGTAACCTCCTTGCTCTCATCTCCTCTGACGGCTTCTGTGGGCTCTTCTCTCTTCATCTCGATCTTCATCAACCAACCATCCTCTTCCACGTTGTTGGAGGAATAAGAAGACATGATGCCTGACTCAACAGATCTGACAAAGAACAACAAGAAAAGAGAACATGGGATTTCTCCATGATACGGTGATCAACATGTTCGGGAAGTATATATAGATTTTTGTTATCTTGGGGGCCAAGCAAACAGAAGAAAAACGGACTCTGAAAGGTGTCCCAGGTGGGCACAACCCACCTGGGCACACCAGGGAAGCCGTGCCTGACGCGCCCTGGTGTCTTGTGCCCACCAGGGTACGCTTCCTGGAAGTTTCTTATTTTCCTATTTTTCTAAATATTTGATGCGTCTCCAACGTATCTATAATTTTTTATTGTTCCATGCTATTATATTATCTGTTTTGGATGTTTAATGGGCTTTAATATACCTTTTTATATTATTTTTGGGACTAACCTACTAACCAAAGGCCCACTGCAAATTGCTGTTTTTTTGCCTATTTCAGTGTTTCGTAGAAAAGGAATATCAAACGGAATCCAAACGGAATGAAACCTTCAGGAGAGTTATTTTTGGAACAAGCGTGATCCAGGACACTTGGAGTGGACGTTAAGAAAGAAGCGAGGAGGCCACGAGGAAGGAGGGCACACCGAGGGGGGTAGGCGCGCCCCCATCCTCGTGGGCCCCTCGCAGCTCCACCGACGTACTTCTTCCTCCTATATATACCCATATCCCCCGAAAACATCCAGGAGCACCACGAAACCCTATTTCCACTACCGCAACCTTCTGTACCCGTGATATCCCATCTTGGGGCCTTTTTCGGCGCTCCGCCGGAGGGAGAATCAATCACAGAGGGCTTCTACATCAACACCATAGCCTCTCCGATAATGTGTGAGTAGTTTACCATAGACCTTCGGGTCCATAGTTATTAGCTAGATGGCTTCTTCTCTCTCTTTGGATCTAAATACAAAGTTCTCCTCGATTCTCTTGGAGATCTATTCGATGTAATTCTTTTTGTGGTGTGCTTGTCGAGATCCGATGAATTGTGGGTTTATGATCAAGATTATCTATGAATAATATTTGATTCTTCTCTGAATTCTTTTATGTATGATTGGTTATATTTGCAAGTCTCTTTGAATTATCAGTTTGGTTTGGCCTACTAGATTGATTTTTCTTGCAATGGGAGAAGTGCTTAGCTTTGGGTTCAATCTTGCGGTGTCCTTTCCCAGTGACAGCAGGGGCAGCAAGGCACGTATTGTATTGTTGCCATCGAGGATAAAACGATGGGGTTTATATCATATTTCTTGAGTTTATCCCTCTACATCATGTCATCTTGCCTAATGTGTTACTCTATTCATATGAACTTAATACTCTAGATGCATGCTAGATAGCGGTCGATGTGTGGAGTAATAGTAGTAGATGCAGAATCGTTTCAGTCTACTTGTCGCGGACGTGATGCCTATATACATGATCATGCCTAGATATTCTCATAACTATGCGCTTTTCTATCAATTGCTCGACAGCAATTTGTTCACCCACCATAGAATTTGCTATCTTGAGAGAATCCACTAGTGAAACCTATGGCCCCTGGGTCTATCTTCCATCATATTATTTTCCTATCTACTTGCTATTTCCATAGTTGTTTATTTTGCAATCTATACAATAAAAATACCAAAAATATTTATCTTATTATCTCTATCAGATCTCACTTTCATAAGTGACCATGAAGGGATTGACAACCCCTTTATTGCATTGGTTGCGAGGTTCTTGTTTGTTTGTGCAGGTACTAGGGACTTGTGTGTTACCTCCTACTGGATTGATACCTTCGCTCTCAAAACTGAGGGAAATACTTATGCTACTTTTCTGCATCACCCTTTCCTCTTCAAGGGAAAACCAACGCAAGCTCAAGAGGTAGCAATATTCCAAAACTGACAAAAAATGTTTTTGCGAATTTTTCGGAGTCCGTTTACTTACCGTATCATGCACCTCCTTATTTTCATGATTCTGAAATGTTCCAGAAGGACTCTTTTATGTGTTCTTCCGGTGTCAAAGTTTGGATAATATTACTTTCAACATTAATGGGCGTACCTGAGATATAATATTTTATTCGTTGCTCATTGACAACCTTCGGGTTAGTACCTTCGGCATTATTTATTTTGATGGCTCCAGACCGATAAACCTCCTCGATAACGTAGGGGCATTCCCATTTTGAGAGGAGTTTTCCTGCAAAGAATCTGAAATCAGAGTTGTACAAAAGAACATATTCTCCAACTTTAAACTCACGCTATTGGATTCTTTTGTCATGCCATCTTTTAAATTTTTCTTTGAATAATTTTGCATTTTCATAAGCTTGGGTTCTCCATTCATCTAATGAGCTAATATCAAAGAACCTCTTTTCACCAGCAAGTTTGAAATAATAATTGAGTTCTTTGATCGCCCAATATGCTTTATGTTCTAACTCAAGAGGCAAATGACAAGCTTTTCCATAAACCATTTTATAAGGAGACATACCCATAGGATTTTTATATGATGTTCTATAAGCCCAAAGTTCATCATCTAATTTCTTAGACCAATTCTTCCTGGACCTATTGATAGTATTTTGCAAAATTAATTTTATATCTATATTGCTAAGTTCAACTTGACCACTGGACTAAGGATTATAAGGTGATGCAATTCTATGGTTAACATCATACTTGGCAAGCATTTTACGGAAAGCACCATGAATAAAGTGTGAACCACCATCAGCCATGAAATATCTAGGGAGTCCAAACCTTGGGAAAATAACTTCCTTAAGCATTTTAATAGAGGTGTTGTGATCAGCACTACTGGTTGGAATAGCTTCTACCCATTTAGTAACATAATCAACAGCAACCAAAATATGTGTATACCCATTAGAGGAAGGAAAAGGTCCCATGTAATCAAATCCCCAAACATCAAATGATTCAACATCAAGTGAATAATTCATAGGCATTTCTTGACACTTACCTATATTACCTATTCTTTGACAATCATCACAAGATAAGATGAACTTATGGGCATCCTTGAAGAGAGTAGGCCAATAAAATCCAGATTGCAATACCTTGTGAGCAGTTCTATCTCCAGCATGATGCCCTCCATAAACTTAGGAGTGACATTTCTGTAGGATTTGTCCCTGTTCATGCTCAGGTACACAACATCTGATAATACCATCTACTCCTTCTTTATAAGGATGTGGGTCATCCCAAAAGTAATGTCTTAAATCATAGAAGATTTTTTTCATTTGTTGGTATGTAAAGGTAGGTGGTAAATATTTAGCAACAATGTAATTAGCATAATCAGCATACCAAGGAGTACTATGAGCAACATTTATTGCAGCTAACTGCTCATCAGGAAAACTATCATCAATAGGTAGTGGGTCATCAGGCACATTTTCAAGCCTATACAAGTTATCAGCTACGGGGTTCTCAGCTCCTTTTCTATCAATGATATGTAAATCAAATTCTTGTAACAAGAGAACCCATCGAATAAGTATAGGTTTAGCATCTTTCTTTTCCATAAGATATTTAATAGCAGCATGATCGGTGTGAACAATTACTTTGGAATCAACAATATAAGGTCTAAATTTATCACAAGCAAACACCACTGCTAAGAATTCCTTTTCAGTAGTAGCATAGTTTCGTTGAGCACTGTGTAGAGTTTTACTAGCATAATGAATAACATTCAGTTTCTTGTCAACTCTTTGTCCTAGAACAACACCAACAGCATAGTCACTAGCATCACACATAATTTCAAAAGGCAAGTTCCAATTAAGTGGTTGAACAATAGGTGCAGAAATTAAGGCTTTCTTAAGTGTTTCAAAGGCTTCTAAACAATCATCATCAAAAACAAAAGGAATATACTTTTGCAAAATATTCTTAAGAGGCCTAGAAATCTTAGAAAAGTCTTTGATAAATCTCCTATAGAAACCAGCATGACCTAAGAAACTACGAATACCTTTTGTATCTTTATGACATGGCATTTTCTCAATTGCATCAACCTTAGCTTTATCCACTTCAATACCTCTTTCAAAAATTTTATGACCCAATACAATGGCTTCATTAACCATAAAGTGGCACTTCTCCCAATTCAAGACAAGATTTGTTTGTTCACATCTCTGCAGAACTCGATCATGATTGCTTAAACAATCATCAAAAGAATTCCCATAAACAGAGAAGTCATCCATGAAAACCTCAATGATACGTCTCCAATGTATATATAATTTTTGATTGTTCCATGCTGTTTTATTATCAATCTTGGATGTTTTATAATCATTTTATATCATTTTTTGGTACTAACCTATTGACATAGTGCCAAGTGCTAGTTGCTGTTTTTTCCATGTTTTTACATCGCAGAAAATCAATATCATACCCAAAAATCCCAGAACCCTAGGGGAGTCAACGAAATATTCATCCAGCCACCGCGGAGTCCAGAACCACCAGATGCCCTTCCGGAGGGGTTCACCACTTCCATTGGTGCCTCTCTGATGATGCGTGAGTAGTTCTTTATGACCTTCGGGTTCGTAGTTACTAGCTAGATGG
Source organism: Triticum aestivum (assembly GCF_018294505.1). NCBI lineage: Eukaryota > Viridiplantae > Streptophyta > Magnoliopsida > Poales > Poaceae > Triticum > Triticum aestivum. The sequence continues at coordinate 63,691,120 of NC_057800.1, read as the reverse complement.
CTTCATCTCTCTCTTGATTCTCAATACAATGGTCTCTTGGAGATCCATATGATGTAACTCTTTTGCGGTGTGTTTGTTGGGATCGATGAACTTTGAGTTTATGATCAGATCTATCTTTTTATATCCATGAAAGAATTTGAGTTTCTTTGATCTCCTTTATGCATGATCTCTTATAGCCTCGTATTTCTTCTCCGATATTTGGGTTTTGTTTGGCCAACTTGATCTATTTATCTTGCAATGGGAAGAGGTGCCCGATAGTGGGTTCGATCTTACGGTGCTTGATCCCAGTGACAGAAAGGGAACCGACACGTATGTATCATTGCTACTAAGGATAAAAAGATGGGATCTATATCTACCGCCATAGATAAATGAATCTTGTCTACATCATGTCATCGTTCTTACTGCATTACTCTGTTTTCCCATGAACTTAATACACTAGATGCATGCTGGATAGCGGTCGATGTGTGGAGTAATAGTAGTAGATGCAGGCAGGAGTCGGTCTACTAATCTTGGACGTGATGCCTATGTAATGATCATTGCCTGGATATCTTCATAATTAGTTGAGGTTCTATCAATTGCCCAACATTAATTTTTTCACCCACCGTTTGCTATTTTTCTCTAGAGAAGCCACTAGTGAAACCTACAGCCCCCGGGTCTTCTTTCTCATATATTTTCCTTTGCGATCTACTTTTCTCTTGCATTTATTTTCAGATCTATTAAACCAAAAATACAAAAATACTTTGTTGCACTTTATTTTATTTGCGATCTATTTATTCAATCTATCACAACTTTCTCCCGTCCATGCACCGTTTGAGGTGCTGTTACCCGAAAGGGATTGACAACCCCTTTAACACGTGTGTTGCGAGTGGTTGTTATTTGTGTGTAGGGGATGTTTATGTTGTGATAACCTCGGTTTCATATGTGAGGGAAATACCTACCACCGTTGTGCTGCATCATCCCTTCCTCTTTGGGGAAATACCGATGTAGCTTCAAGCAACATCACTCAATAATCTTTTCACAAAAGTCAAAGAATATATCAGTCATACATCTTTGAAAAGTAGCAGGCGCATTACATAAACTGAAAGGCATACGTATATAAGCATAGGTTCCAAAGGGACAAGTAAAACTGGTCTTTTCTTGATCAGGTTGAGAAATAGGTATTTGTGAAAACCCAGAATATCCATCAAGGAAGCAAAAATGTGTGTGCTTAGATAATCTTTCGAGCATTTGATCAATAGAAGGCAAAGGGTAATGATGTTTTCTAGTTGCTTTGTTTAATTTTCTAAAATCAACTACCATTCTATAGCCTGTAACAATTCTTTGTGGAATAAGTTCATTCTTATCATTAGGAACAACAATAATACCTCCTTTCTTAGGGACACAATGAACAGGACTTACCCATCTACTATCAGCTATGGGATAGATTATACATGCTTCCAGAAGTTTTAAGATTTCTATTCTTACCACTTCCTTCATTTTTGGATTTAACCGACGTTGGTGATCAACAACGGGTTTAGCATCAGGTTACATATTAATCTTGTGCTGACATAGAGTGGGACTAATGCCCTTTAAATCATCAAGACTATATCCAATAGCAGCTTGGTGCTTCCTTAGAACTTTCAATAATCTTTCTTCTTCATGTTCTGAAAGGTTAGCACTAATAATAACATGATATATCTTCTTTTCATCAATATAAGCATATTTCAAAGTGTCTGGCAATTGTTTTAATTCAAACATAGGATCACCTTTAGGTGGAGGAGGACCTCCTAGAGTTTCAATAGGCTAATTGTGTTTAAGAAGAGGACATTGTTCAAAGAAAATCTTATCTATTTCATTTCTTTCATGCATATGTAAATCATTTTCGTGGTCTAGCAAATATTGTTCTAATGGATCAATAGGAGGCACAGCAATAGAAGCAAGACCAATTAATTCATATCTACTAGGCAATTCTTTTTCATGATGCTTTCTACTAAACTTGGCAAAATTAAACTCATGAGACTCGTCACCAAAACTAACACTGACAATTCGCTTCTCAGAGTCAATTTTAGCATTAATGGTGTTCAAGAAAGGTATACCAAAGATAATGGAACAAAAGTCATATTGTGGGGAACCAAGAACAAGAAAATCAATAGGGTATTTTATTTTCCCACAAAAGACTTCAACCTCTCTAACAATCCCAATTGGTGATATAGTGTCTCTATTAGCAAGTTTAATAGTAACATCTATGTCTTCTATCTCTGCGGGTGCTATGTCATTCATAATTTCTTGATATAAGGTTTAAGCAATAGCACTCACACTAGCACCTATGTCACATAAACCATGATAACAGTGATCTCATATTTTAATTGAGACAATGGGCATGCCAACAACAGGTCTATGTTTATCCTTTTTACCAGGTTTGGCAATTCTAGCAGCTTCTTCACAAAAGTAAATAACAAGCCCATCCATATCTTCTTCCAAGAGATCTTTAACCATAGAATACTAGGTTCTACTTTAATTTGTTCATCGGGTTTAGGTGTTCTAATATAGATTTGTTGACCACAGTTGAAACTTTAGCGTGTTCCTTTATCCTAACAGGGAAAGGTGGTTTCTCAATATAAGCAGAAGGAACAACTGGATCAACATTATAAAGTATAGTTTCTTATTTAACTGGCACATGTTCTTTGATTTCTTCTTTAATAGATGGGTGATATTTAAACCACTTCTCCTTAGGGAGATCAACATGAGTAGCAAATGATTCACAAAAGGAGGCTACTGTCTCAGAGTCAAGTCCATAATTAGTGCTAAACTTTTGAAAAGTATCGGTATCCATAAAGGATTTAACACAATCATACTTAAGTTTAATACCTAACTCTTTACCTTCGTCGAGTTCCCAATCTTCAGAGTTGTGTTTAATTCTTTACAAAAGATCCCATCAGAATTCAATAGTCTTCTTCATAAAAGAACCAGCACAAGAGGTATCGAGCATGGTTTGATCATTACGAGAAAGCCGAGCATAAAAGTTCTGGATAATAATTTTTCTTGAGAGCTCATGATTGGGGCATGAATGTAACATCGACTTAAGCCTCACCCAAGCTAGAGTGACACTTTCTCCTTCACGAGGCCAAAAATTATATATATATATATATATATATATATATATATATATATATATATATAATTCTGATCATGATGAACTAGATGCATAGGATAATTTTTTGATGGAACTCCAATTTCAAACGATTCCAATTCCAAGATCCAATATCATCGCATAGCCTATACCATGCCAATGCTTTTCCCTACAAAGATAAAGGGAAAACCTTTTTCATAACTTCATCTCCGGGTAAACCTGCCAGCTTGAACAATCCACAAATTTGTTCTACATATATCAAGGGCATATCAGGATGTTCGGTTCCATCTCATGCATAAGGATTAGCTAGCAGTTGTTCTATCATACCCGAAGGAATTTCATATTCAGTATTTTTAGTAGGTGTAGTAGGTTGAGGGGTAGCTAATTGTGGTTCCGATCGAGGTGAAGATACCCCGAACAAACCCCTCAGAGGATTGTTTTCCATAGTAACAAGTGACAATAAATTTCAGCACACTATATAAATGTTTCCTTACCAAAGGCGCTTCACTCCCCGGCAACGGCGCTAGAAAATAGCCTTGATGACCCACAAGTATAGGGGATCAATTGTAGCTCTTTTCGATAAGTAAGAGTGTCGAACCCAAAGAGGAGCAGAAGGAAATGACAAGTGGTTTTTAGCAAGGTAATGTCTGCAAGTGCTAAAATTGTAAGTAACAGAGTAGTTTGACAGCAAGGTAATTTGTAACGAGCAAGTAACGATAGTAGTAAAAAAAGTGCAGCAAGGTAGCCAAATCCTTTTGAGACAAAGGACATGCCAAAATAGTCTCTTATGATAAGCAAAGCGTTCTTGAGGGTACACGGGATTTTTCATCTAGTCACTTTCATCATGCTGGCTTAATTCGTGTTCGCTACGTTGATAATTTGATATGTGGGTAGACCGGTGCTTAGGTGTTGTTCTTACTTGAACAAACCTCCTACTTATGATCAAACCTCCCGCAAGCATCCGCAACTACGAGAAAAGTATTAAGAATAAATTCTAACCATAGCATTAAACTTCTGGATCCAATCGGTCCCTTATGGAATAGCGCATAAACTGGGGTTTAAGCTTTTGTCACTCTCGCAACCATCATCTAATTGCTACTCCACAATGCATTCCCTTAGGCCCAAATATGGTGAAGTGTCATGTAGTCGACGTTCACATGACACCACTAAGGGAATCACAACATGCATACTATCAAAATATTGAACACATATCAAGTTCACATGATTACTTGCAACATGATTTCTCCTGTGACCTCAAGAACAAAAGTAACTACTCACAAATGATAATCATGCTCAAGATCAGAGGGGTATTAAATAGCATATTGGATCTGAACATATAATCTTCCACCAAATAAACCATATAGTAATGAACTACAAGATGTAATCAAAACTACTAGTCACCCACAAGCACCAATTTATAGTTCTGGTAACAAGATTGAACACAAGAGATGAACTAGTGTTTGAGAGGAGATGGTGATGTGAATATGCTAAAGCTGATGGAGATTGCCCTCCCCAAGATGGGAGAGTTGTTGGTGATGATGATGAGATGATTTCCCCCTCCAGGAGGGAAGTTCCCCCGGCGGAATCACTCCACCGGAGGGCAAAAGTGCTCCTGCCCAAGTTCTTCCTCGAGACGGTGGTGCTCCATCCCGAAAGTCCTCTCCTCATTTTTTCTAGGTCAAGATGACTTATATACCAGAAGATTGGCACCAGAGGTGGGCCTGGGTGAGCACAACCCACCAGGGCGTGCCTGGGCTCCATGGCGCGCCCAGGTTGGTTGTGCCCACCTGGTGGGCCCCATCTAGTAGTTATTTGCTCCAATATTCTTCATATATTTGATAAAAATCTCCGTGAAGTTTCAGCTTGTTTGGAGTTGTGCAGAATAGGTGGCCTGACGTAGCTTTTCCAGGTCCAGATTTCCAGCCACCGGAATTCTTCCTCTTTGTGTATACCTTGCATATTATGAGAGAAAAGGCATTAGAATTACTCCAAAAAGCATTATTATGGATAAAAACATCATAAAAAGGAGTAGGAAAACATGATGCAAAATGGACATATCAGTGATGTCGACGACAGGCCTGGCAAGTTGGATGCTTCAGTACCTGCTCTGAAGATGGATCAGTGGAAGAAGGTGGTGACAGCCTCTGTAGCATATGCGCATGTGGTGCTCGTTGAGAGTGCGTCGGACCGGTGTGTGACCCAGACCCGACAATTCGACTTGGTTGTGTTGGGGAGTTTAGCATGCAATTTCAAAAAAATTCCTACGATCACGCAAGATCTATCTAGGAGATGTACAGCAACGAGAGGGGGAGAGTGTGTCCACGTACCCTCGTAGACTGAAAGTGGAAGCGTTAGGTTAACGCGGTTGATGTAGTCGAACGTCTTCATGATCCAACCAATCTAGTACCGAACGTACATCACCTCTGAGTCTAGCACACGTTCAGTTCAATGACGTCCCTTGAACTCTTGATCCAGCAGAGGGTCGAGGGAGAGTTTCGTCAGCACGACAGCGTGGTGACAGTGATGGTGATGTGATCCGCGCAGGACTTCGCCTAAGCACTACGACGCTATGACCGGAGGAATAAACTATGGAGGGGGGCACTGCACATGGCTAAGAGAACAACTGTTGTGCTATGGGGTGCCCCTACCCCCGTATATAAAGGAGGAGGGGAGGAGGCCGTCGGCCTAGAGGGGGTGCGCCATGGGGGGAAACCGAATAGGACTCCAAGTCCTATTCGGCGCCCCCTTCCTTTCTTATGGAGGGGGAAACGAGAAGGGAGAGGGAGGAGGAGAAGGAAAGGGGGCACGCCCCCTCCCCTAGTCCAATTCGGACTCCCCATGGGAGGGGGCGCGACCACCCCTTGTGGGCTGCCTCCTCTCTCCCCTATGGCCTATGTAGGCCCATTACTTCCCCGGGGGTTCCGGTAACCCCTCGGTGCTCCGAAAAATACCCGAACCACTCCGAAACCATTTCGATGTCTGAATACCATCTTCTTCCAATATATCAATATTTACCTCTCGACCATTTCGACACTCCTCGTCATATCCGTGATCTCATCCGGGACTCCGAACAATCTTCGGTCACCAAAACACATAACTCATAATACAAATCGTTATCGAACGTTAAGTGTGCGGACCCTACGGGTTCGAGAACTATGTAGACATGACCGAGACACATCACCGATCAATAACGAATAACAAAACCTGGATGCTCATATTGGTTCCTACATATTCTACGAAGATCTTTATCGGTCAAACCGCAATGACAACATATGTTATTCCCTTTGTCATCGGTATGTTACTTGCCCGAGATTCGATCGTCGATATCTTTATACCTAGTTCAATCTCGTTATCGGCAAGTCTCTTTGCTAGTTCAATAATGCATCATCACGTAACTCCCATTAGTCACATTGCTTGCAAGGCTTGTCATGATGTGCATTACCGAGAGGGCCCAGAGATACCTCTCCGATACTCGGAGTGACAAATCCTAATCTCGATCTATGCTAACCTAACAAACACCTTCGGAGACACCTGTAGAGCATCTTTATAATCACCCAGTTACGTTGTGACGTTTGATAGCACACAAGGTGTTCCTCTGGTATTCGGGAGTTGCATAATCTCATAGTCAAAGGAATATGTATAAGTCATGAAGAAAGCAATAGAAATAAAACTAAACGGTCATTATGCTAAGCTAATGAATGGGTCTTGTCCATCACATCATTCTCCTCATGATGTGATCACATTCATCTAATGAAAACACATGTCTATGGTCAGGAAACTTAACCATCTTTGATTAACAAGCTAGTCAAGTAGAGGCATACTAGGGACACTTTGTTTTGTCTATGTATTCACACATGTATCAAGTTTCCGGTTAATACAATTCTAGCATGAATAATAAACATTTATCATGATATAAGGAAATATAAATAACAAATTTATTATTGCCTCTAGGGCATATTTACTTTAGTCTCCCACTTGCACTAGAGTCAATAATCTAGATTACATTGTAATGATTCTAACACCCATGGAGTCTTGGTGCTGATCATGTTTTGCTCATGGAAGAGGCTTAGTCAACGGGTCTGCAACATTCATATCCGTATGTATTTTGCAAATCTCTATGTCTCCCTCCTTGACTTGATCGCGAATGGAGTTGAAGCGTCTCTTGATGTGTTTGGTTCTCTTGTTAAATCTGGATTCCTTCGCTAAGGCAATTGCTCCAGTATTGTCACAAAAGACTTCCATTGGACCCGATGCACTAGGTATTACACCTAGATCGGATGTGAACTCCTTCACCCAAACTCCTTCATTTGCTGTTTCCAAAGCAGCTATGTATTCCGCTTCACACGTAGATCCCGCCATGATGCTTTGCTTGGAACCTCACCAACTGACTGCTCCTCCATTCAATAAAAACACATATCCGGTTTGTGACTTGAGTCATCCAGATCAGTGTCAAATCTTGCATCGACGTAACCATTTACGACGAGCTCTTTGTCACCTCCATATACGAGAAACATATCCTTAGTCATTTTCATGTATTTCAGGATGTTCTTGACCGTTGTCCAGTGATCCACTCTTGGATTACTTTGGTACCTCCCTGCTAAACTAATAGCAAGGCACACATCAGGTATGGTACACAGCATTGTATACATGATAGAGCCTCACACGTAGATCCGCCCACGACGCTTTGCTTGGAACTGCACCAACTGACAGCTCCACCATTCAATATAAGTACGTATTCGGTTTGCGACTTAGAGTCATCTGGATCAGTGTCAAAGCTAGCATCTAGCATCGACATAACCATTTACGACAAGCTCTTTGTCACCTCCATAAACGAGAAACATATCCTTAGTCCTTTTCAGGTATTTCAGGATGTTCTTGACCGCTGTCCAGTGATCCACTCCTGGATTACTTTGGTACCTCCCTGCTAAACTTATAGCAAGGCACACATCAGGTCTATTACATAGCATTGTATACATGATAGAACATATGGATGAAGCATCGGGAATGACTTCCATTTTATCTCTATCTTCTGAAGTGGTCGGGCATTTAGTCTGACTCAACTTCACACCTTGTAACACAGGCAAGAACCCTTTCTTTGACTGGTCCATTTTGAACTTCTTCAAAACTTTATCAAGGTATGTGCTTTGTGAAAGTCCAATTAAGCGTCTTGATCTATCTCTATAGATCTTGATGCCCAATATATAAGCAGCTTCACCGAGGTCTTTTATTGAAAAATTATTATTCAAGTATCCTTTTATGCTATCCAGAAATTCTATATCATTTCCAATCAAGAATATGTCATCCACATATAATATTAGAAATGCTACATCGCTCCCACTAACTTTCTTGTAAATACAAGCTTCTCCAAAATTCTGTATAAAACCATATGCTTTGATCACACTATCAAAGTGTATATTCCAACTCTGAGAGGCTTGCACCAGCCCATAAATGGATAGCTGGAGCTTGCACACTTTGTTAGCAGCTTTAGGATCGACAAAAACCTTCTGGTTGCATCATATACAACTCTTTAAGAAATCCATTAAGGAATGCAGTTTTGACATCCATTTTCCAAATTTCATAATCATAAAATGCGATAATTGCTAACATGATTCGGACAGACTTAAGCATCCATACGGGTGAGAAGGTCTCATCGTAGTCAACTCCTTGAACTTGTCGAAAACCATTCACAACAAGTCAAGCTTTGTAGACAGTAACATTACCATCAACGTCAGTCTTCTTCTTGAAGATCCATTTATGTTCTATGGCTTACCGATCATCGGGAAAATCAACCAAAGTCCACACTTTGTTCTCATACATGGATCCCATCTCAGATTTCATGGCCTCAAGCCATTTCACGGAATCTAGGCTCATCATCGCTTCCTCATAGTTCGTAGGTTCGGCATGGTCTAGTAACATGACTTCCAGAACAGGATTACCGTACCACTCTAGTGCAGAATGTACTCTGGTTGACCTATGAGGTTCAGTAGTAACTTGATCTAAAGTTCCATGATCATCATCATTAGCTTCCTCACTAATTGGTGTAGGCATCACTGGAACTGATTTCTGTGATGAACCACTTTCCAATTAGAGAGAAGGTATAATTACCTCATATACTTTCCTCCCACTCACTTCTTTCGAGAGAAATTCCTTCTCTAGAAAGGATCCATTCTTAGCAACAAATTTTTTGCCATCGGATCTGCGATAGAAGGTGTACCCAACAGTTTCTTTTGGGTATCCTATGAAGACACATTTCTCTGATTTGGGTTCGAGCTTATCAGGCTGAAGCTTTTTCACATAAGCATCGCAACCCCAAACTTTAAGAAATGACATCTTAGGTTTCTTGCTAAACCATAGTTCATATGGTGTCGTCTCAATGGATTTAGATTGTGCCCTATTTAACGTGAATGCAGCTGTCTCTAAAGCATAACCCCAAAACGATAGTGGTAAATCGGTAAGAGACATCATAGATCGCACCATATCTAATAAAGTACGGTTACGGCGTTCGGACACACCATTACGCTATGGTGTTCCAGGTGGCGTGAGTTGCGAAACTATTCCACATTGTTTCAAATGAAGACCAAACTCATAACTCAAATATTTGCCTCCGTGATCTCATTGTAGAAACTTTATTTTCTTGTTACGATGATTTTCTACTTCACTCTGAAATTCTTTAAACTTTTCAAATGTTTCAGCCTTATGTTTCATTAAGTAGATATACCCATACCTTCACAAATCATCTGTGAAGGTCAGAAAATAACGATACCCACCGCGAGCCTCAACACTCATCGGACCGCATACATCAGTATGTATTATTTCCAATAAGTCAGTGGCTCGCTCCATTGTTCTGGAGAATGGAGTTTTAGTCATCTTGCCCATGAGGCATGGTTCACAAGCATCAAGTGATTCCAAAATCCCATCAGCATGGAGTTTCTTCATGCGCTTTACACCAATATGACCTAAACGGCAGTGCCACAAATAAGTTGCACTATCATTATTAACTTTGCATCTTTTGGCTTCAATATTATGAATATGTGTATCACTACGGCCGAGATTCAACAAAAATAGACCACTCATCAAGGGTGCATGACCATAAAAGATTTTACTCATATAAATAGAACAACAATTATTCTCTGATTTAAATGAATAACTGTCTCGCGTCAAACAAGATCCACATATAATGTTCATGCTCAACGCTGGTACCAGATAACAATTGTTCAGGTCTAAAGCTAACCCCGAAGGTAGATGTAGAGGTAGCGTGCCGATGACAATCACATTGACCTTGGAACCATTTCGGACGCGCATCGTCACCTTGTCCTTAGCCAATCTTAATTTAATCCGTAGCCCCTATTTTGATTTGCAAATATGAGCAATAGAAACAGTATCAAATACCCATGCGCTACTACGAGCATTAGTAAGGTACACATCAATAACATGTATATCAAATATACCTTTCACTTTGCCATCCTTCTTATCCGCCAAATACTTGGGTTCTGCTTCCAGTGACCAGTCCCTTTGCACTAGAAGCACTCAGTTTCAAGCTTAGGTCCAGACTTGGGCTTCTTCCCGGGAGCAGCAACTTGCTTGCTATTCTTCTTGAAGTTCACCTTCTTACCTTTGTCCTTTTTCTTGAAACTAGTGGTCTTGTTAACCATCAACACTTGATGCTCCTTCTTGATTTCTACCTCTGCAGCCTTAAGCATTGCGAAGAGCCCAGGAATTGTCTTTTCCATCCCTTGCATATTATAGTTCATCACGAAGCCATTATAGCTTGGTGGCGGTGATTGAAGAACTCTGTCAATAACACTATCATCCGAAAGATTAACTCCTAGTTGAGTCAAGTGGTTATGGTACCCAGACATTTTGATTATATGTTCACTGACAGAACTGTTCTCCTCCATCTTGCAGTTATAGAACTTATTGGAGAATTCATATCTCTCAACTCGGGCATTTGCTTGAAATATTAACTTCAACTCCTGGAACATCTCATATGCTCCATGACGTTCAATATGTCTTTGAAGTCTCGATTCTAAGACGTAAAGCATGGCACACTGAATTATCGAGTAGTCATCAGCTTTAGCTTGCCAGACGTTCATAACGTCCAGAGTTGCTCCTGCAGTAGGCCTTGCACCTAGCAGTGCTTCAAGGACATAATTCTTTTATGCAGCAATGAGGATAATCCTCAAGTTACAGACCTAGTCTGTGTAGTTGCTACCATCTCTTTCAACTTAGCTTTCTCTAGGAACGCATTAAAATTCAAGGGAACGGTAGCACGGTCCATTGATCTACAACAACATAGATATGCAAAAACTATCAGGACTAAGTTCATGATAAATTTAATAAGTTCAATTAATCATATTACTAAAGAACTCCCACTTAGATAGACATCCCTCGAGTTGTCTAAATGATCACGTGATCCATATCAACTAAACCATGTCAGATCATCACGTGAGATGTAGTAGTTTTCAATGGTGAACATCTCTATGTTGATCATATCTGCTATATGATTCATGTTTGACCTTTCGATCTCAGTGATCCGAGGCCATGTGTGTACATGCTAGGCTCGTTAAGTTTAACCTGAGTATTCTGCACGTGGAAAACTGTCTTACACCCGTTGCATGTGAACGTGGAGCTTATCACACCCGATCATCACGTGGTGTCTCGGCACGATGAACGTAGCAACGGTGCATACTCAGGGAGAACACTTATACACTGGTATGCGTCGGGGCTAAACAAACGGGTTTTAACCCCTTTCCACGATGGCATTCGGAGCCGGCGCCAAGTGAGTGTGGGCGATAGGGGGGTCCTTCCCACACGACCCAGAAACCGTCAGGGATATGCCCTCTTGGCACACACGCTCGGCAAAATGAGGTCGTGTGCGACCGGCGAGCACTCAAATACATAAATGCGTACAGTAGTGCTAAAAAAATACAATTATATAGGCGAAATAATTTTTGGTCGTAAGTACATCCCACACAGTCAGTCACCGCTAAACGTTTCCGTTTGTATATACATCCCACACAGTCACTCCAAGGAAAATGTTTGCGCAATGTGGCGTAACGCAAACAGTTTTCAAGAGAATGTCATGTGTGATTGTTCATTGATCCAACACAGTTTATTCCTAGAAACTGTGTGTGTTGCCTGAGGTCATCGCCCACAGTGTTTTCTCAATAACCGTTTGCAATAGGAAAACCCAATTAGCAAGCTAATTGGCTAATTAGCAGGGTAATTACCCTATTATTAATAATCCATTTACTATTCTAATTGAAATTCATATTAAGCACATGATATATTCCATTTCCATATTAAGGAAGAAGGATTTCATAATTGAAATACATCGGAGTACAACATGATGTAGCTTCAGCACTCAGCTACCCCACTACACAACTACACCAGCAACAAGTTTCACATGCAACATCTAGAACCTTTCTAAATTAGCATCATAGACGGTACATAGAGAGATGCATCTCATCTGGAAAACTGCTGAAGTGGAAGGCGAATATTGAGCCTTCATTCATGTTGAAGGTTTATGCAACTTTAGGCTAGTGCATGTGGATGATTGACCATCCATCCTTCAACCTCTTCAGGAACACTTCAATATTGAACCATGGGTGTTGTATGAAAACTTTCCTCGCCTCCTGACCATAGAGGTGGTTTGAGAGGTAATCATCAGTGAACCCTGAAAACAAGGATGTGCATAAATATCGTCTCTATATTGGAAATGGGGCAAAGGAATAAAAAAAGGCAAGGTATAATAGTTAGTACCATCTTGTAAACCTCAGTGCTTCCCATTGTTTCCTTGTAACACATATAAGGTAGTTAGTCATCAGGTTAAGTAAGGGTTTGCATGCTATCAGTAAAATATGTTGATGAAAAATAAGCACATTGCAGATTCATCAGATTAATTCAAGCCACATGGAAAACCCATTTATCCAAACCAAACATGATTAAGAACTAGTTAATATAGCACTTGTATATGTTTCTCATGTATTAGGTGCAGCCAAATTCGATTTATTCCTCGCATGGTATACAATAAGAGAATGCGGCCATAGCAATTGAACATCGCATTGCAGAATTGAACCAAGCAGTTAACTAAACACCACAATAAATGAACCAAATGTTAATTGAGCACCACATTGCACAATATAACATACTCCTAATAGAAGATCAGACAGTTAACCAAACCAAGCATGCTTAACAACTTGGAAATATAGCAATTGTATTTGTTTCTCATGTATTTAGTACAGCCAAATTCGATATATTTCTCACATGGTATACAATAACAGAATGCAGCCACAACAATTGAACATCGCATTGCAAAATTGAACCAAGCAGTTAACTAAACACCACAACAAATGAATCAAATGTTAACTGAGCACCACATTGCACAATATAACATACTCGTAATAGAAGATCAGACAGTTAACCAAACCAACCATGCTTAACAACTTAGAAATATTGCACCCTGAAGAATTGAATATCACATTTGTAGAATTGAATCATGCAGTTAACTGAACACCACATTGCACGACATATAGAACATATACACTATAGCAGAAGATTGCATGGTAAAAGTGTTGGGGAACGTAGTAATTTCAAAAAAATTCCTACGCACACGCAAGATCATGGTGATGCATAGCAACGAGAGGGGAGAGTGTTGTCCACGTACCCTCGTAGACCGAAAGCGGAAGCGTAATAACAAAGCGGTTGATGTAGTCGTACGTCTTCATGATTCGACCGATCAAGTACCGAACACACAGCACCTCCGAGTTCTGCACACGTTCAACTCGATGACGTCCCTCGAACTCTGATCCAGCCGAGCTTTGAGGGAGAGTTCCGTCAGCACGATGGCGTGGTGACGATGATGATGTTCTACCGACGTAGGGCTTCGCCTAAGCACCGCTACGATATGACCGAGGTGGATTATGGTGGAGAGGGGCACCGCACACGGCTAAGAGATCCAAGGGATCAATTGTTGTGTCTTTGGGGTGCCCCTGCCCCCATATATAAAGGAGTGGAGGCGGGGGAGGGTCGGCCCTCTCTATGGCGCGGCCTAGGGGAGTCCTACTCCCACCGGGAGTAGGATTCCCCCTTTCCTAGTAGAATTAGGAGCCCTTCCAAGTAGTAGGAGTAGGAGGGAAGGAAAGGGAGGGGAAAAGGAGAAGGAAGGAAGGGGGCGCCCCCCTCCCTAGTCCAATTCGGACCAGCCCATGGGGAGGGGTGCGGGCACCCTTTGAGGCCTTTCTCTCCTTTACCGTATGGCCCATTAAGGCCCAATACGAATTCCCGTAACTCCCCGGTACTCCCGAAAATACTCGAATCACTCGGAACCTTTCCGATGTCCGAATATAGTCGTCCAATATATCAATCTTTACATCTTGACCATTTCGAGACTCCTCGTCATGTCCTCGATCTCATCCGGGACTCCGAACCCCTTCGGTACATCAAAACACATAAACTCATAATATAACCATCATCGAACTTTAAGCGTGCTGAACCTACGGGTTCGAGAACTATGTAGACATGACCGAGACACGTCTCCGGTCAATAACCAATAGCGGAACCTGGATGCTCATATTGGCTCCTACATATTCTACGAAGATCTTTATCGGTCAAACCGCATAACAACATACGTTGTTCCCTTTGTCATCGGTATGTTACTTGCCCGAGATTCGATCGTCGGTATCTCAATACCTAGTTCAATCTCGTTATCGGCAGGTCTCTTTACTCGTTTTGTAACACATCATCCTGCAACTAACTCATTAGTTGCTATGCTTGCAAGGCTTATAGTGATGTGCATTACCGAGTGGGCCCAGAGATACCTCTCCGACAATCGGAGTGACAAATCCTAATCTCGAAATACGCCAACCCAACAAGTACCTTCGGAGACACCTGTAGAGCACCTTTATAATCACCCAGTTACGTTGTGACGTTTGGTAGCACACAAAGTGTTCCTCCGGTAAACGGGAGTTGCATAATCTCATAGTCATAGGAACATGTATAAGTCATGAAGAAAGCAATAGCAACAAACTAAACGATCAAGTGCTATGCTAACGGAATGGGTCAAGTCAATCACATCATTCTCTAATGATGTGATCCCGTTAATCAAATGACAACTCATGTCTATGGCTAGGAAACTTAACCATCTTTGATTCAACGAGCTAGTCAAGTAGAGGCATACTAGTGACATACTGTTTGTCTATGTATTCACACATGTATTATGTTTCCGGTTAATACAATTCTAGCATGAATAATAAACATTTATCATGATATAAGGAAATAAATAATAACTTTATTATTGCCTCTAGGGCATATTTCCTTCAGTCTCCCACTTGCACTAGAGTCAATAATCTAGTTCACATCACTATGTGATTTAACACCAATAGTTCACATCACCATGTGATTAACACCCATAGTTCACATCGTCATGTGACCAACACTCAAAGGGTTTACTAGAGTCAATAATCTAGTTCACATCACTATGTGATTAATACCCAAAGAGTACTAAGGTGTGATCATGTTTTGCTTGTGAGGGAAGTTTAGTCAACGGGTCTGCTACATTCATATCCGTATGTATTTTGCAAATTTCTATGTCAACAATGCTCTGCCGGAGCTACTCTAGCTAATTGCTCCCACTTTCAATATGTATCTAGATTGAGACTTTGAGTCATCTGGATCAGTGTCAAAACTTGCATTGACGTAACCCTTTACGATGAACCTTTTGTCACCTCCATAATCGAGAAACATATCCTTATTCCACTAAGGATAATTTTGACCAATGTCCAGTGATCTACTCCTAGATCACTATTGCACTCCCTTGCCAAACTCAGGGCAGGGTATACAATAGGTTTGGTACACAGCATGGCATACTTTATAGAACCTATGGCTGAGGCATAGGGAATGACTTTCATTCTCTCTCTATCTTCTGTCGTGGTCGGGTTTTGGGTCTTACTCAGTTTCACACCTTGTAACACAGGCAAGAACTCCTTATTTGACTGTTCCATTTTGAACTACTTCAAAATCTTGTCAAGGTATGTACTCATTGAAAAACTTATCAAGCGTCTTGATCTATCTCTATAGATCTTGATGCTCAATATGTAAGCAGCTTCGCCGAGGTCTTTCTTTGAAAAACTCCTTTCAAACATTCCTTTATGCTTTGCAGAATAATTCTACATTATCTTTGATCAACAATATGTCATTCGCATATACTTATCAGAAATGATGTAGTGCTCCCACTCACTTTCTTGTAAATACAGGCTTCACCGCAAGTCTGTATAAAACTATATGCTTTGATCAACTTATCAAAGCGTATATTCCAACTCCAAGATGCTTGCACCAGTCCATAGATGGATCGCTGGAGCTTGC
This sequence comes from Triticum aestivum, assembly GCF_018294505.1. Taxonomy (NCBI): domain Eukaryota; kingdom Viridiplantae; phylum Streptophyta; class Magnoliopsida; order Poales; family Poaceae; genus Triticum; species Triticum aestivum. The sequence goes on along the minus strand of NC_057800.1, from coordinate 63,674,649 downwards.
ATATTTTGTTAGTACCTTTAGGATTGACAAAACCTTCTGGTTGCATCATATACAACTCTTCTTTAATAAATCCATTAAGGAATGCAGTTTTGTTTATCCATTTGCCATATTTCATAAAATGCGGCAATTGCTAACATGATTCGGACAGACTTAAGCATAGATACGAGTGAGAAACTCCCATCGTAGTCAACACCTTGAACTTGTCGAAAACCTTTTTGCGTCAATTCTAGCTTTGTAGATAGTAACACTACTATCAGCGTCCGTCTTCCTCTTGAAGATCCATTTAATCTCAATGGCTCACCGATCAATGGGCAAGTCAATCAAAGTCCATACTTTGTTCTCATACATGGATCTCATCTCAGATTTCATGGCCTCAAGCCATTTCGTGGAATCTGGGCTCATCATCGCTTCCTCATAGTTCGTAGGCTCATCATGGTCAAGTAACATGACCTCCAGAATAGGATTACCGTACCACTCTGGTGCAGATCTCACTCTGGTTTACCTACGAGGTTCGGTAGCAACTTGATCTAACGTTACATGATCATCATCATTAGCTTCCTCATTAATTGGTGTAGTAGTCACAGGAACATATTTCTGTGATGAACTACTTTCCAATAAGGGAGCAGGTACAGTTACCTCATCAAGTTCTACTTTCCTCCCACTCACTTCTTTCGAGAGAAACTCCTTCTCTAGAAAGGATCCATTCTCAACAATGAATATCTTGCCTTCGGATCTGTGATAGAAGGTGTACCCAACATTTTCTTTTTGGGTATCCTATGAAGACGCACTACTCCGATTTGGGTTTGAGCTTATCAGGTTGAAACTTTTTCACATAAGCATTGCAACCTCAAACTTTAAGAAACGACAGCTTAGGTTTCTTGCCAAACCATAGTTCATACAGTGTCGTCTCAACGGATTTAGATGGTGCCCTATTTAACGTGAATGCAGCTGTCTCTAATGCATAACCCCAAAATGATAGTGGTAGATCGGTAAGAGACATCATAGATCGCACCATATCTAATAAAGTACGGTTATGACGTTCGGACACACCATTACACTATGGTGTTCCAGGTGGCGTGAGTAGTCAAACTATTTCACATTGTTTTAACTGAAGGCCAAACTCTTAACTCAAATATTTTACCTCTGCGATCATATCGTAGAAACTTTTATTTTCTTGTTACGATGATTCTCCACTTCACTCTGAAATTCTTTGAACTTTTCAAATGTTTCAGACTTGTGTTTCATTAATTAGATATTCCCATATCTGCTCAAATCATCTGTGAAGGTCAGAAAATAACGATACTTTCCGTGAGCCTTAACAATCATCGGACCGCATACATCAGTATGTATTATTTCCAATAAGTCAGTTGCTCGCTCCATTGTTCCGGAGAACGGAGTCTTAGTCATCTTGCCCATGAGGCATGGTTCGCAAGCATCAGGTGATTCATAATCAAGTGATTCCAAAAGTCCATCAGCATGGAGTTTCTTGACGTGCTTTACACCAATATGACCTAAACGGCAGTGCCACAAATAAGTTGCGCTATCATTATTAACTTTGCATCTTTTGGTTTCAATATTATGAATATGTGTATCAGTACGATCGAGATCTAATGAACCATTTTCATTGGGTGTGTAACCATATAAGGTTTTATTCATGTAAACAGAACAACAATTTATTCTCTTACTTAAATGAATAACCGTATTGCAATAAACATGATCAAATCATATTCATGCTCAATGCAAACACCAAATAACACTTATTTAGGTTCAACACTAATCCCGAAAGTATAGGGAGTGTGCGATGATGATCATATCAATCTTGGAACCACTTCCAACACACATCGTCACTTCACCCTTAACTAGTCTTTGTTCATTCTGCAACTCCCGTTTCGAGTTACTACTCTTAGCAACTGAACCAGTATCAAATACCGAGGGGTTGCTACGAACACTAGTAAAATACACATCAATAATCTGTATATCAAATATACCTTTGTTCACTTTGCCATCCTTCTTATCTGCCAAATACTTGGGGCAGTTCCGCTTCCAGTGACCAGTCCCTTTGCAATAGAAGCACTTAGTCTCAGGCTTAGGACCAGACTTGGGCTTCTTCACTTGAGCAGCAACTTGCTTGCCGTTCTTCTTGAAGTTCCCCTTCTTTCCTTTGCCCTTTTCTTGAAACAAGTGGTCTTCTCTACCATCAACACTTGATATTTTTCTTGATTTCTACCTTCGTTGATTTCAGCATTACGAAGAGCTTGGGAATCGTTTCCGTTATCCCTTGCATATCATAGTTCATCACGAAGTTCTACTAACTTGGTGATGGTGACTAGAGAATTCTGTCAATCACTATCTTATCTGGAAGATTAACTCCCACTTGATTCAAGCGATTGTAATACCCAAACAATCTGAGCACATGCTCACTGCTTGAGCTATTCTCCTCCATCTTTTTAGCTATAGAACTTGTTGGAGACTTCATATCTCTCAACTCGGGTATTTGCTTGAAATATTAACTTCAACTCCTGGAACATCTCATATGGTCCATGACATTTAAAACATCTTTGAAGTCCCTATTCTAAGCCGTTAAGCATGGTGCACTAAACTATCAAGTAGTCATCATATTGAGCTAGCCAAACGTTCATAACGTCTGCCTCTACTCCTGCAATAGGTCTGTCACCTAGCGGTGCATCAAAGACATAATTCTTCTATGCAGCAATGAGGATAATCCTCAGATCACTGATCCAATCTGCATCATTGCTACTAACATTTTTCAACATATTTTTTCTCTAGGAACACAATAAACTGGGAGCAACATCGTGAGCTATTGATCTACAACATAGATATGCTAATACTACCAGGACTAAATTCATGATAAATTAAAGTTCAATTAATCATATTACTTAAGAACCCCCACTTAGACAGACATCCCTCTAATCTTCTAAGTGATCACGTGATCCATATCAACTAAACCATGTCTGATCATCACGTGAGATGGAGTAGTTTCAATGCTGAACATCACTATGTTGATCATATCTACTATATGATTCATGCTCGACCTTTCGGTCTCCGTGTTCCGAGGCCATATCTGTTATATGCTAGGCTCGTCAAGTTTAACCTGCGTATTCCGCGTGTGCAACTGTTTTGCACCCGTTGTATTTGAATGTAGAGCCTATCACACCCGATCATCATGTGGTGTCTCAGCACGAAGAACCTTCGGAACGGTGCATACTCAGGGAGAACACTTATACCTTGATAATTTAGTGAGAGATTATCTTATAAAGCTACCGCCGAACTAAGCAAAATAAGATGTATAAAAGATAAACATCACATGCAATCATAATATGTGACATGATATGGCCATCATCATCTTGTGCCTTTGATCTCCATCTCCAAAGCATCGTCATGATCTACATCGTCACCGGCATGACACCATGATCTCCATCATCTTGATCTATATCAATGTGTCATCACATGGTTGTCTCGCCAACAATTGCTCTTGCAACTATTGCTATTGCATAGCGATAAAGTAAAGCCATCATTTGGCGCTTGCATCTTATGCAATAGAGAGATAACCATAAGGCTTTTGCCGGTTGCCGATAACTTCAGCAAAACATGATCATCTCATACAACAACTTATATCTCATCACGTCTTGACCATATCACATCACAACATGCCCTGCAAAAACAAGTTAGATGTCCTCTACTTTGTTGTTGCAAGTTTTACGTGGCTGCTACGGGCTGAGCAAGAACCGTTCTTAGCTACGTATCAAAACCACAACGATAGTTTGTCAAGTTGGTGCTGTTTTAACCTTCGCAAGTACCAGGCGTAGCCACTCTTGGTTCAACTAAAGTTGGAGAAACTGACACCCGCCAGCCACCTGTGTGCAAAGCACGTCGGTAGAACCAGTCTCGCATAAGCGAACGCGTAATGTCGGTCCGGGCCGCTTCATCCAACAATACCGCTGAACCAAAGTATGACATGCTGGTAAGCAGTATGACTTATATCGCCCACAACTCACTTGTGTTCTACTCGTGCATATTACATCAACGCATAAAACTTGGCTCGGATGCCACTTTTGGGTAACGTAGTAATTTCAAAAAAAATCCTACGCACATGCAAGATCATGATGATGCATAGCAACGAGAGGGGAAAGTGTTGTCCACGTACCCTCGTAGACCGAAAGCGGAAGCATCATAGCAACGCGGTTGATGTAGTCGTACGTCTTCACGATCCGACCGATCAAGTACCGAATGCACGACACCTCCGAGTTCTGCACACGTTCAACTCGATGATGTCCCTCGAACTCCGATCCAGCCGAGCTTTGAGGGAGAGTTCCGTCAGCACGACAGCATGGTGACGATGATGATGTTCTACCGACGCAGGGCTTCGCCTAATCACCGCTACGATATGAACGAGGTGGATTATGGTGGAGAGGGGCACCGCACACGGCTAAGAGATCCAAGGGATCAATTGTTGTGTCTTTGGGGTGCCCCTGCCCCCGTATATAAAGGAGTGGAGGAGGGGGAGGGCCGGCCCTCTCTATGGCGCGGCCTAGGGGAGTCCTACTCCCACCGGGAGTAGGATTCCCCCTTTCCTAGTAGAATTAGGAGCCCTTCCAAGTAGTAGGAGTTGAAGGGAAGGAAAGGGAAGGGAAAAGGAGAATGAAGGAAGGGGGCGCCCCCCTCCCTAGTCCAATTCGGACCAGCCCATGGGGAGGGGTGCGGCCACCCTTTGAGGCCTTTATCTCCTTTTCCGTATGGCCCATTAAGGCCCAATACGAATTCCCGTAACTCCCCGGTACTCCCGAAAATACTCGAATCACTCGGAACCTTTCCGATGTCCGAATATAGTCGTCCAATATATCGATCTTTATGTCTCGACCATTTCGAGACTCCTCGTCATGTCCCCAATCTCATCCGAGACTCCGAACTCCTTCGGTACGTCAAAACACATAAACTCATAATATAACCTTCATCGAACTTTAAGCATGCTGACCCTACGGGTTCGAGAACTATGTAGACATGACCGAGACACGTCTCCGTTCAATAACCAATAGCGGAACCTGGATGCTCATATTGGCTCCTACATATTCTACGAAGATCTTTATCGGTCAAACCGCATAACAACATACGTTGTTCCCTTTGTCATCGGTATGTTACTTGCCCGAGATTCGTCGGTATCTCAATACCTAGTTAAATCTCGTTACCGGCAAGTCTCTTTACTCGTTCCGTAACACATTATCCCGCAACTAACTCATTAGTTGCAATGCTTGCAAGGCTTATAGTGATGTGCATTACCGAGTGGGCCCAGAGATACCTCTCTGACAATCGGAGTGACAAATCCTAATCTCGAAATACGCCAACCCAACAAGTACCTTCGGAGACACCTGTAGAGCACCTTTATAATCACCCAGTTACGTTGTGACATTTGGTAGCACACAAAGTGTTCCTCCGGTAAACGGGGGTTGCATAATCTCATAGTCATAGGAACATGTATAAGTCATGAAGAAAGCAATAGCAACAAACTAAACGATCAAGTGCTATGCTAACGGAATGGGTCAAGTCAATCACATCATTCTCTAATGATGTGATCCCGTTAATCAAATGACAACTCATGTCTATGGCTAGGAGACTTAACCATCTTTGATTCAACGAGCTAGTCAAGTAGAGGCATACTAGTGACATATTGTTTGTCTATGTATTCACACATGTATTATGTTTCCGGTTAATACAATTCTAGCATGAATAATAAACGTTTATCATGATATAAGGAAATAAATAATAACTTTATTATTGCCTCTTGGGCATATTTCCTTCAAAAAGTAGATAGCATAATTCACTACAATTTGTTAAGGAAAGGCAGTAGCTAGCAAACTGAACATGGGTCCTTATAGTGAGCTAATAAGACAAGCTACTCCTCATTGTCGGATATATCGATGACGATTGGCTCCTTGGACATGGAAGAGGGCGAGGCCTCCGCATCGTGGGTGCCCTCGTTGTAGTGGTGAGTTTCCTGAGCTGCGCCGGGCACCAACCTGCTGGCTCTCGAGATGAGGTAAGCATGTGCATGCTGAGAAAACACCTCGCAGTCTTCGTCGAATGCACCGACGGTGGCCTCGAGAAAATGGCATGAACTGTCGTTTAAAGAAGCCAACCGCGTTGCGGCATCGGCGCGCGAGGCGTCAATGGTGGCCTCGATGGCGAGGTGCTCCTCCAAGATCTGGGGGTCGGCACGAATGGCAGCCATCGCGACCTCATCCGCGCATGCGGCCGCGATTTGCTTCTCCGCTGCAAATGCTCCTTGAGATCCTGGCTATACTGCGTGCACCATGGCTTAGGCCCCCGCTTATTTGGTGGAGGGGTTGGTGATTTGGGTGGAAGTTGTCACGCTCATGCCGGTGGTCGGGGCATGTGGGATGTGGAAGGAGGAGGAGGATGGGGGTCGGATGTGGATACCTGCCTGGATAGGCGAGGCTGAGCAGCGTGAAGGATTGTCGCCGGCAGGGGTGGGCGTTCGGTATAAACCGAATTTTCAGTTTCTACCGCCCGGTCTTTATTCAAATTCGGTTTCCAAAACTAGAAACCGAAAATGCCAACATAAATTAGAAAACCAAAACTTCGATTAACGGACTGATTCGGTAGGGTATTCGGTTAATACCGATTGGACCTTGCATTTGTCGACTGTGGTCAGAGTGCACTCTAATATAGCCGCAAGTCTCCATGTTTTCTCAGCAGCCAGGCAATGTGGGACTAAAATCATGCTGGTCGGACGCTCGCACGCCCACTCCTTTTTTAGCGAAGACCGACATGGGCTGGGAGGTCACAAGAAGATTGGGCCTTCATAGTATCACGTATGTGTGGTCAGCCCAAGCGAGTGCAGGCATCCACCTAAAAAAAGATTGTGGGCACACGTGAGGGCACTGACTCACGAGCGGCCACGCATTGTATACCCTGGCAGCCTTGCTACCTCGTTTCTTTTTGTCATTAGCTACATGGGCACCAAGAAGCCAAGCTTTCTGCTGTTCATTGAGGTTACTTCGGTGTATGTTTCGGTGAATCGGTAATTAACTGAACCTGCCGAATTTAATTCGATTAATACAACTAGAAACCGAAATTTACTGTAGCAGCAATAAATACCGAAAATTCAGTTTTTTCGGTATCGGCTTCTGTTCGGTCTTCGGTTCATCGGTTTATATGCCCACCCCTAGTCGCCGGCAAGGAGACAGCACTACAAGCAAGGAGTGAAGGTTTCAACTTGGAAAGGAAGGCGGAAACAGGGGAAATGTGGCTTTTGGTAAGGGGGAGGGGCGGGGAGGTAGATATTTCCGCAGAAGCCGAAAATTTGGAATCGCTTCAGCGAAAAAACTGGTGCGCAAAGTGTCATTAGACAAGGTCCCTTATTCAGAGCGGGATGTGGACTGTAGCCGTTGCACCTTCTCGCGTAAGTCGTATGCGTACTATACTCCGACGGTGCTCCAAGATATTTTGTGCTACATCTCACACGGTTGGTTATAATAAACCGTGTGGGATCTACTTGATTTTTCATCTTGATTTGAATTACATAATGGGGTCACAACGGCCATGGACGGTGTTTGAATTGCTAGACCTTTTATCTGCAATGAACATGCAACTATATGTGTGTCATAAAAGAATTGGAATTATTCAAGGTTTGTCTGGACATTTTTATGATTTAACTGAGTTTTCAATGCATTTATGTGCATAATTCAAATTTGAACTACATGCACATGCTCCAGTGCATATAAATTGGTTGAAAAATCAAATCTTTTGTCCTTGGGTGCATGCTTAGGTTCCATGCAAGAAATGGTAATGAATGTCAAACACCCTGCCACTGTCACTCGGCCACAAACATTGAGATACCTGGTTTTTAGATTCTAGTAAATCCAAAACTCGTCTAAAATTCATGAAACTTGGCATGCTATCATGGAGCGGCATCAACATGTCATCGTAAATTTGTTGTCCCATTTGGGGCAGGTTTGGGTATATGCTTCTCACAAACTAGAGCTTCTCACAACAAGCATGATGGTTTTGGTAGGGAATGCCCCACCTTTGGGGACGAAACGATATCCATTGCCTCTTATTGCTTTCAATTTTTTTTCTCGTGTCAACATCGAACAACAGGAGTGTTGTGTTATTTTTTGTGATTTTTCGGGGTTCGTTTGGACATTTTTATGCATTAAGTGAGTTTTTAATGCATTTGTGTGCATAATTCAAATTTGAACTACATGCACATGCTCCAGTGCATATAAATTGGTTGAAAAATCAAATCTTTTGTCCTTGGGTGCATGCTTAGGTCCTATGCAAGAAATGAGAATGGATGTCAAACACCCTGCCACCGTCACTCGGCTGCAAACATTGAGATACCTGGTTTTTAAATTCTAGTAAATCCAAAACTCATCTGAAATTCATGAAACTTGGCATGCTATCATGGAGCGGCATCAACATGTCATCGTAAATTTTTTGTCCCATTTGGGGCAGGTTTGGGTATATGCTTCTCACAAACCAGAGCTTCTCACAACAAGCATGATGGTTTCGGTAGGGAACGCCCCACCTTCGGGGACGAAACGATATCCATTGCCTCTTATTGCTTTCAAAAAATTTCTCGTGTCAACATAGAACAACAGGAGTGTTGTGTTATTTTTTGTGATTTTGGGGGGTTCGTTTGGACATTTTTTTGCATTAAGTGAGTTTTCAACGCATTTATGTGCATAATTCAAATTTGAACTACATGCACAAGCTCTAGTGCATATAAATTGGTTGAAAAATTAAATATGTGTCCTTGGCTGCATGCTTAGGTCTCATGCAAGAAATGGGAATGAATGTCAAACACCCTGCCACCGTCACTCGGCCGCAAACATTGAGATACCTTGTTTTTAAATTTGAGTAAATCCAAAACTCGTCTGAAATTCATGAAACTTGGCATGCTATCATGGAGTGGCATCAACATGCCATGGAAATATTTTTGTCCCATTTGGTGTAGGTTTGGGTATATGCTTCTCAGAAACCAGAGCTTCTCACAACAAGCATGATGGTTTCGATAGGGAATGTTCCACCTTTGGGGACGAAACGATATTCATTGCCTCTTATTGCTTTCATTTTTTTCTCGTGTCAATATAGAACAACAGGAGTGTTGTGCCAATTTTTGTGATTTTTTGGGATTCGTTTGGACATTTTTATGCATTAACTGAGTTTCAATGCATTTATGTGCATAATTCAAATTTGAACTACATGTGCATGCTCCAATGCATATAAATTGGTTGAAAAATCAAATCTGTGTCCTTGGGTGCATGAAAGAAATTGGAATGAATTTCAAACACCAGGGCACCGTTGATTGCTGATAAAACGTTTAGATACTTTGTTTTTAAATTCTATTAAATCTAAAACTCGTCTGGAATTCATGAAACTTGGCAAGCTATCATGGAAGGGCACCCGACATGCTGTGGTATTTTTCGTGTCCATTTTGAGAGAAGGCGCACTCGAATAATGACAACCATCAAAGGCATTTTGAAAAAAATGCTGCCACTTTAATATCTCAAACGTTTGTATAATTCAAACCGTGTGCGTTCTGTTAACCATTCACGTGACGCCATGTGTTTTGGTATTAATGGCTACAGGAGGTGTCGTGTGGACAGCTGCTTGACTGAACGGGAGGCCTGCGAGCGCAGTCCGGTGTGCAGGCTCACCGAGAAGCATACAAGCTATTCAACACAGGATCTGTGCATCTCTTCAATGCAAACGGTTCAGATTACGGTATGCAAATTAAAGCCAGACTTCGGCGCTCAGCCAAGAGACATTGCGATTTGTCAAAATATGCAGCTAAAAATAAATAGCACTATCTATTTTTTGCAACTAAAATTCAGTAATTAAGCATAGATTTCATTCATACTAGAGATTAAGCAGTCGTTCTCACCGGGAAGCAAGACAGCCTTGGACCGCCGCCTGCCTCACTCCCACTGGTCTATATGAATGGCGTCACCGAGCGGTCGCACGCCCCCCCATCCTCGCCACACACACAATTCCTCTCTCTCTGCCCGCATCCTCGATGCCGCTCCGAGTCCTGAAAGCCGGCAGTGTACGAGGATGCCGCTGAAGCGCCCCATCGGAGGGAGCGGCAACGCCGGGGCTGCTGAAGCACCCGGGCACGGCATGAATATGGAGACAGAGGTTTTCGTCGCCGCCGACGAGGTGGAGAACGAGGCTGCCAACAAGCGGAGGCGGGTCGAGAAAGAACCGCAAGCGACTCCAGCAGGCCTAGACTTCATCAATAACCTCCCCAATGGTATGTTGATAGTCATCATATCCCTCCTCCCAATCAAATATCAGGCGAGGAAAGCCGCCCTTTCTCGCCGGTGGTGCCCCCTATGGCTCCGCACCCCTGTCGACCTCCTCGACGCCCACAAGCTCTGCCATGGCTATCGCCAAAGCTTGGATGCGTTCTCCCAGATCCTCGGCAGTCACGATGGCCCAATCAAAGGCCTTATCAGGGGCAAGTTCCGTTCCAATGGCAAGGACCAAGCCAAGCTTGACGAGTGGTTCCGATCCCCCGCCATAGATCATCTCGAGAAGCTAAGTTATAATGATGGGCATATGCACTTGCTGCCAACGCCCGCGCTCCACTTCATGCCCACGCGCGCCTCGCCAAGTTCATGAACTGCCATTCCCCCCCCCCCTTAATGATGCACCCGTGCTACCTCTTGAGCACTGCGTTGGTTTTCCCTTGAAGAGGAAAGGGTGATGCAGTAAAGCAACATAAGTATTTCCCTCAGTTTTTGAGAACCAAGGTATCAATCCCTACACAGTCACTTACGAGAGCGAGATCTGATAGATATGATAAGATAATATTTTGGTATTTTTATGATAAAGATGCAAAGTAAAATAGAAAGCAATAAAAATAACTAAGTATAGGAAGATTGATATAATGGAGAATAGACCCGGGGGCCATAGGTTTCACTAGTGGCTTCTCTCATGAGCATAAGTATTTACGGTGGGTGAACAAATTACTGTTGAGTAATTGACAGAATTGAGCATAGTTATGAGAATATCTAGGTATGATCATGTATATAGGCATCACGTCTGAGACAAGTAGACCGACTCCTGCCTGCATCTACTAATATTACTCCACACATCGACCGCTATCCAGCATGCATCTAGAGTATTAAGTTCATAAGAACAAAGTAACGCTTTAAGCAAGATGACATGATGTAGAGGGATAAACTCATGCAATATGATATAAACCCCATCTTGTTATCCTCGATGGCAACAATACAATACGTGCCTTGCTGCCCCTACTGTCACTGGGAAAGGACACCACAAGATTGAACCCAAAGCTAAGCACTTCTCCCATTGCAAGAAAGATCAATCTAGTAGGCCAAAACAAACTGATAATTCGAAGAGACTTGCAAATATAACCAATCATACATAAAAGAATTCAAAGAAGATTCAAATATTGTTCATAGATAAACTTGATCATAAACCCACAATTCATCGGTCTCAACAAACACACCGCAAAAGAAGATTACATCGAATAGATCTCCACGAGAGAGGAGGAGAACATTGTATTGAGATCCAAAAAGAGAGAAGAAGCCATCGAGCTAATAACTATGGACCAGCAGGTCTGAAGTAAACTACTCACACTTCATCGGAGGGGCTATGGTGTTGATGTAGAAGCCCTCCGTGATCGATGCCCCCTCCAGTGAAGCTCCGGAACAGGCCCCAAGATGGGATCTCGTGGATACAGAAAGTTACGGCGGTGGAATTAGGGTTTTGGCTCCGTCTCTGGTAGTTTGGGGTACATAGGTATATATAGGAGGAAGGAGTACGTCGGTGGAGCAACAGGGGGCCCACAAGGGTGGAGGGCGCGCCTGGGGGTAGGCACGCCCCCTACCTCGTGGCCTCCCTCTTGGTTGCTTGACGTAGGGTCCAAGTCTCCTGGATCATGTTCGTTCCGAAAATCACGTTCCCGAAGGTTTCATTCCGTTTGGACTCCGTTTGATATTCTTTTCTTGCGAAACCCTAAAATAGGCAAAAAAACAACAATTCTGGGTTGGGCCTCCGATTAATAGGTTAGTCCCAAAAATAATGTAAAAGTGTATAATAAAGCCCAATAATGTTTAAAACAGGATGTAATATAGCATGGAACAATAAAAAATTATAGATACGTTGGAGACATATCAAGCATCCCCAAGCTTAATTCATGCTCGTCCTCAAGTAGGTAAATGATAAAAACAGAATTTTTTATGTGGAATGCTACTTGGCATAATTTCAAAGTAATTCTCTTAATTGTGCTATGAATATTCAGATCCGAAAGATTCAAGACAAAAGTTTAATATTGACATAGAAATAATAATACTTCAAGCATACTAACTAAGCAATTATGTCTTCTCAAAATAAGATGGCCAAAGAAAGTTATCCCTACAAAATCATATAGTCTGGCTATGCTCCATCTTCACCACACAAAGTATTTAAATCATGCACAACCCCGATGACAAGCCAAGCGATTGTTTCATACTTTTGGTGTTCTCAAACTTTTTCAATCTTCATGCAATACATGAGCATGAGCCATGGACGTAGCACTATAGGTGGAATAGAATGGTGGTTGTGAAGAAGACAAAAGGAAGGAAAAGATGGTCTCACATCAACTAGGCGTATCAACGGGCTATGGAGATGCCCATCAATAGATAACAATGTGAGTGAATAGGTATTGCCATGAAACAGATGCACTAGAGCTATAAGTATATGAAAGCTCAACAAATAGAAACTAAGTGGGTGTGCATCCAACTCGCTTGCTCACGAAGACCTAGGGCATTTTGAGGAAGCCCATCATTGGAATATACAAGCCAAGTTCTATAATGAAAAATTCCTACTAGTATATGAAAGTGATAACATAGGAGACTTTCTATCATGAAGATCATGGTGCTACTTTGAAGCACTAGTGTGGTAAAAGGATAGTAGCATTGTCCCTTCTCTCTTTTTCTCTCATATTTTTTTATTTTTTTATTTTTTTATTTGGGCCTTTTCTCTTTTTTATGGCCTCTTTTTTTCGTTCGGAGTCTCATCCCGACTTGTGGGGGAATCATAGTCTCCATCATCCTTTCCTCACTTGGGACACTGCTCTAAAAATGATGATCATCACACTTTTATTTACTTACAACTCAACAATTACAACTCAATACTTAGAACAAAATATGACTCTATGTGAATGCCTCCGGCGGTGTACCGGGATATGTAATGAATCAATAGTGACATGTATGAAAGAATTATGAATGGTGGCTTTGCCACAGATACAATGTCAACTACATGATCATGCAAAGCAATATGACAATGATGGAGCGTGTCATAGTGAATGGAACGGTGGAAAGTTGCATGGCAATATATCTCGGAATGGCTATGGAAGTGCCATGATAGGTAGGTATGGTGGCTGTTTTGAGGAAGGTATATGGTGGGTGTATGATACCGGCAAAAGGTGCTCAGTATTACAGAGGCTAGCAACGGTGGTGTCGGAGTAATGGGCCACGGGTAGCCTAACCCGAGCCCCTGAACCCTTCAAGACATCGGGGCCGGCTACGCCCCTCGAGATGTCAAGATGAAGCTCCGCCTTCTGGCGGCCGACTCCTGAAGACCGCCTGACACCTAGCAGGCGGCCTCCAGAGAGGCCGGCTCCTGGCAGTCGGTCCACGGCGCCCTCCAAGTTCGCGCCCCCATTAAGAAGACAAGACAGAGTGTGGCAGTAGTGTAGCCCATTCCCCACCCCCCCCCCCCCAAATTCCGGACCGGGCGTGGCCACAGTGCCTCGTACCAGCGGAGATCTCTTCCTGGCGCGGCACTGTTGCCACTCCACCCTTGACGTCACTCCTGTCAGGAGAATCACTATTCCCACTACCGCCTATCGGTATGGCCCAATGATGGTGGGCCCTGTCGGTCAGCGAAAGCCCGGAAGATGGTTGGGGACACACCAGTCGGACCCAAGGGAGGCCGGCTCCCAGCAGCCGGCCCGATCCTTCCTCGGGCCCCCCGCACCATTAACCAGACAAGACGGAGAGTGGCTATATCTCCCACCAGGCGGCGGGATTGTAGCCACGCCTCCCTGACCAGGCACACGTCATTAGCAACACGGCTACAGTAATCCGAAGCCGGCAACACCCGCGAGCGGCGGAAGCGGCCTGTCGGCTCCGTACCAGGCCGGCCGGCGGGCTCCAGCAGTCGGCGGAGAAGCCGGCGACCAGAGAGACTGACGGCCGGGCCCTACGCCCGGCTGGATTACCATTGTACCCCTGGGGGTAGGCCTATATAAACCCCCAGGGCACCCATGCAAAGGGTTCGGCCCTGTTAGGACTAGAGTCATACGTAGAGGACGAGGGAGCGTGCCTGCCTTCTTCCACCTCTAGCAAGCAGCTCAAGGAGCACCATTGTACCCCTTACACATTAGTGATCATGCGGAGACCCCGCAGAGCAGGACTAGGGGTGTTATCTCCTAGGAGAACCCCAAACCTGGGTAAAGTACGCCGGCGTTCGTGTCTACACCTCATCCCGCTTCTAGGCACCGGCGACGTTCTACTCGCGCCCACCATGATAAGCCATCCTTTGGCATATGTCGCACCCAACGCCCGACATTTGGCGCCCACCGTGGGGCGAGGTCCACCGTCTCCCGGAGACCTATTCTGGACAGGAACCCTATTCCTTCCTGGCGAGTGCAGTCAGCCTGGTATGCTGGACGGCATCTGCGCCGAGACACTGCACGGTGCGGAGATCGCCTGCGCAGCGAGCAGCCACGCCGATCTTGTTGGCGAGATTTGCCTCTCCGACGATCCCACGTCCGACGCGGGCACCGATGGCCCCGAAGGCCGCCTCGTGGGCCTCCTCGATCAGCTCCACATCGCCAGCGAGCTTGCTGCTGACTTGGAGTGAGTTGGCTCCACCGACCCGATGTTGGTCGACTCCGACATGGCTTCGCTCGACACGTTCCCCTCCCATGTGGTGGTCTATGATGAGCTGCTTCCTCGCGCGGACAACGGTGGAGCACTGTCACAGAGGTGCTCGTGATCAGCCACGGCGAGCACTCTGGCGGGGGCGGTCAGGACCCGTTGCAGACGGTAATGCATGACATGGCTGCACCAATCCCGGAAGACGCCGATGCCGAGACGCTGGAAGCGCGCCACGTCCAGCTCGTCGAGAGCGCTAGCCGGTTGGCCAGCATGAGACGCCTTTCGGAGGCCTACCAGCGGGAGATGGACCGTGATGTAGGTGGCACTCCGGCTCCTGGTGGGCCTAGTCGTGTTGGCTTGGTCAGGCAGCGTGGCGCGGCCATCGACAACATCTTCGGGACAGACCGTCCTGTCTATGCCACACCTGTAGAGAACATACAAGTTGCCCAGGCGGCAGCAGATGAGCTAGACAAGCTCAAGGGCGACGAGCGTTGCCACATGACGGAGCAAGTTCAGCAGCTCCTTGACGCGGCTGCTAAGCAGCAAGATGCCGGGTGCCGCACTGAAGCGCCCAACCAGCGAAACGACGACCCACCACCTCGCCGAGACCAAGGTGCGACATCCTGGACGCCGACTGGTGGCATCCATGATAGAAGAGACAAGGAGCCGGCTGCCAGCCGCAGCCAGACTCACATCACCATCGAGCGCGACCAAGACGGCCGCCCAAGAGCAGTGCGATGGCGAGACAACTGCCTACCGCCTCCTCCCCGCAGGGAGAGGCGCATCTCCCCGCCGCCTGTTGACCACCCATCACTCGGCGACCGCCTTGGCCGCCGAGAACGAATCGGAGAAAACGATGCCCGCCACCGGATCGACCGCCTTAATCGGTCCCTGGCGCTAGAAGAGGAAGACAAGCTGGGTCCGCCTTGTTTTGGCCCCCGCATCTGAGATGAGCCCTTTCCCAAAGGGTTCACTCTCCCAAGAGATACCCCCAAGTACACCGGCTCCGTGAAGCCGGAGGACTGGCTGGTCGAATACTCCACCGCCGTCAGCATCGCCAACGGCAACAAGCGCGTTGCCATGAAGTACGTCCCCCTCATGCTCCAGGGCACGTCCCGGACATGGCTGAACAGCCTGAAGCCCCGCAGCATCAACAGCTGGGTTGCAACTTCACCAGCACGTACAAGTGGCCGCCCAAGCCTCGCCGGCTCTCCTTGTGCGTCCAAGGCCCCAATGAGTCGACTCACGACTATCTCACACGCTGGGCCGAGGTGCGCAACTCTTGCGAGGGCATGTACGAGGTGCAGGCCATCGAGTACTTCACTGCCGGGTGCCGAGAGGGCACCCTCCTCAAGCACCGACTCCTCTGCGACGAGCGGGCGACCCTCGATGAGCTGCTAATCGTAGCAGACAAGTACGCCACAACCGACTCCTCCATGAAGGCGGAAATTCAAGTCAACGCGTCGGGCAAGGTGGCTCCCCAAGCCCCTCGGACCCCGGCTGGCGACACCAGCCGGCGGCAGCAGCCGAACGACAACAAGCGCAAGGCCGCGCAGCCGGCTTCTACAAGCCGGCAGGTGGCGGCATTCAAAGATCGACAACTAGAAGGGCAGCCTCCTCCCAAGCGTCCAAGGGGCGGAAAGCCTGACTGGCTACCCGCCTTCTCATACGAGCAGACTCTCGATGGCCCCTGCAAGTTCCACAGCGGTGCGAAGCCATCCAATCACACCACTTGAAAGTGCCATTGGCTCACCAGGATTGCCAAGGGTGACGGACTCCAGCCCGCTCCCCCTACCGGCCTGCCGCCTCCTCCCCCGCAGCAGCCGGCGGCTCGACCAGTCGGCGCCATGCAAGATGATTAAACCGAGGAGCATGGGGCCTACGTCGTGTTCACCAGCGTGGCCGACGATAGGCGCAGCAGGCGGCAGCAGCGGCTCGAAGTGAATGCAGTAGCATCAGAGACCCCCGAGTTCATGCATTGGTCAGAGAAACCCATTAGCTGGAGCAGGGCTGACCACCCGGAAGTGATGCCAAGCCCTGGCTCCTTTGCCTTGGTGTTGGACGCCATGTTTGCCACAGAGAGGCATGCTGCCTATTTTTCCCGAGTCCTGATAGATGGCGGCAGCAGCATCAACATTCTATACAAGGGTACCATGGAGAAATTGGGAATCAAGCAGAGACACCTTCAGCCCAGTCGGACTGTTTTCTATGGCATAGTTCCTGGCCTTTCCTGCTCACCAATCGGCAAGACTCAAATAGATATCCTCTTCGGGGACAAAACTCATATCCGCCGAGAGCCAGTCTGGTTTGAGGTGGTGGACCTTGAGAGCCCTTATCACGTACTGCTTGGCCGGCCTGCCTTGGCCAAGTTCATGGCGGTCCCCCACTATGCTTACCTAAAGATGAAGATGCCAAGCTCCAAGGGAATCCTGACCGTGGTAGGAGACTACAAGAAGTCGTCCGCCTGCGCGGCGGAGAGCAGACGGTTAGCCGAGTCCCTCGTGATCGCAACAGAGAAATGGCTCCTTGACTGGGTTGTGGCAATGGCAGGCAAGCAGACGGAAATTTCACCCAGGCCCAAGGAGTCGGAAGCCGTGGGCTCGTTCAAGCCGGCCAAAGAAACAAAGAAGATACCCTTGGATCCGGAGCACCCGGAGAGGTATGCTGTCATTGGCGCAAACCTTGATAGTAAATAGGAAGGCGAGCTCGTCGATTTCCTCCGTGAGAATCGGGACATCTTCGCATGGTCCCCCAAAGACAAGCCAGGTGTACCAACGGATTTCGCCGAGCACAAGTTACACGTCCGATCTGATGCCAAGCCAGTCCGGCAGCCCTTGCGACGCCTATTAGAAGAGGAAAGAAGAGTTGTTGGATAAGAGATAGCCTGGCTCCTGGCAGCCGGCTTCATCCTGGAGGTGTTCTTTCCAGAATGGTTAGCCAATCCAGTCCTAGTGTTGAAGAAGAACAAGCAGTGGCGTATGTTGCATTGATTATATCATCCTCAAAAAAGCATGCCCCAAAGATCCATTTGCTCTGCCCAGAATCGACCAAGTGATTGAATCTACAGCCAGATGCGAGCTGTTGAGTTTTTTGGATGCATACTCCGGGTATCACCAGATCAAGCTGGACCCGGCCGACAGGATGAAGACCACCTTCATCACGCCATTTGGAGCCTTTTGCTACCTGACCATGACGTTCGGCTTGAGAAATGTCGGCGCCATCTTTCAGCGTTGCATGCAGAAGTGTCTCCTCAAACAACTCGGTAGAAACGCTCATGTCTATGTGGACGATGTGGTGGTGAAGACAGAGAAGCGTGGGACGCTACCGGAGGATCTCAGGGAGACTTTTGAGAACTTGTGCCGATTTCAGATCAAGCTCAACCCGGAGAAGTGTGTCTTTGGGGTACCAGACGGCCAGCTTCTTGGCTTTCTGGTCTCAGAGCACGGCATAGAGTGCAACCCCGTGAAGATCAAGGCCATCGAAAGGATGGAAGTACCCACCCGACTGCTGGACGTGCAAAAATTACCGGCTGCTTGGCATCTATCAGCCGTTTCATCAGTCGGCTGGGTGAGAAGGCTCTTCCCCTGTACCAGCTCATGAAGAAGACCACCTTTTTTGAGTGGACTGACAAGGCAGACGAAGATTTTCTCCAGCTCAAGAAAATGTTGACCACCCCGCCTGTCTTGGCGGCCCCGACTCCTAAGGAACCAATGCTCCTCTACATTGCCGCTACCAGTCGGGTGGTTAGCGCAGTCATAGTGGTGGAAGGAAAGAAGAAGGCAAAGCCCTACCAATCCAGAGGCCGGTGTATTACCTAAGAGAAATATTGTCTGCCTCCAAGTAGAACTACCCCCACTATCAGAAGATGTGTTATGGCGTGCACTTTGCTACCAAGAGACTAAAGCCATACTTCCAAGAGCACCCAATCATTGTGGTCTGCACAGCTCCGCTTGCTGAGATTATTGGAAGTCGAGATGCCTCGGGCTGAGTGGCCAAGTGGGCCATATATTTGGCCCCCTACACCATCTACTACCATCCTCGCACAGCCATCAAGTCACAAGCACTGGCCGACTTCCTCATCGACTGGGCCGAGACCCAGTACTTGCCGCCAGCGCCAGATTCCACCCATTGGCGGATGCATTTTGATGGTTAAAAAATATGCACCGGTTTGGGAGTCGGTGTCATTCTCACCTCCCCCAAGGGCGACAAGCTCAGATATGCGCTGCAAATTCACTTCGCCGCCTCCAATAATGTTGCTGAATACGAAGCACTCATTCACGGGCTCCGGCTTGCCAAGGAACTCGGCATTCGCCGGATCCTGTGTTAGGAGACTCCGATTTGGTGGTCCAGTAGTCATCAGGCGACTGGGACGCCAAGGATGCAAATATGGCCAGCTACCGCTTTCTTGTACAGCAACTCAGTGGATACTTCGAAGGGTGCGAGTTCCTTCATGTGCCAAGAAATGACAATGAGCAAGCCGACGCCTTGGCACGAATCGGCTCCACCCGGCATGCGATACCAACCGGCGTCGCCTTGCAACGGCTCCTCAAGCCGTCCGTCAAGCCATCACTAGAGTCAGATTCCATATTTGTGCCGGCTCCTCCTGAAGCAGTCGGATCCGACTTGAGAGCCCCACCAGCCAGCACGGGAACTTCGGCGGGCAACCCAGGGACTGCGGCAGTCGGCCCTGGGACTTCATCAACTCAGCAAGCGGCGGCCGACTCCAACCCACCGACTCCCAGCCCAGCCGCCCTCGTACAAGTGGCAGTCCTGGAAGTCGAAGAGATTGTAGCACCTTCATGGGCCCAGCCCATCCTCAATTTTTTGGTGAAAAAAGAGCTGCTAACCGATGAGATCTCGGCCCGGCAAGTGCAACACAGGGCAGCAGCATACACCATAGTCAACAAAGAGCTTGTGAGCCGCAGTATCACTAGTGTTTACTAGCGCTGCGTCGAGCCAAAGCAAGGCCAAGCAATCCTCAAAGATATCCATCAGGGCGAGTGTGGTCACCACGCGGCCTCAAGGGCTCTGGTGGCCAAGGCTTTCTGCCATGGTTTTTTCTGGCCGACTGCCCTAGAAGGCTCCAAGGACTTGGTCCAGAAATGCAAAGGGTGCCAAAAGTTTCGTTCAAAGCCTCACCAGCCGGCTTATGCACTCAAGACTATTCCCATCGCCTGGCCCTTTGCCGTCTGGGGCCTGGATATGGTGGGACCATTCAAGATAACAAGAGGTGGCTTGACTCATCTGCTTGTCGCGGTGGACAAGTTCACCAAGTGGATAGAAGCAAAACCAATCAAGAAGTTGAATGGTCCGACTGTTGTGACTTTCATCTCCGACATCACCATCCGGTATGGCATACCACATAGCATCATCACTGACAATGGCACGAACTTTGCCAAAGGTGCATTGGCCCGTTTTTACGCGACGCGGGCCATCCGACTGGACCTAGCGTCCGTTGCTCATCCACAGTCAAACGGCCAGGTGGAGCGAGCAAACGGCCTTATTTTGTCCAGCATCAAGCCCTGACTGGTCGAGCCTTTGGAGCGGTCGACCGGCTGCTGGCTCGACGAGCTGCCGGCCATCCTCTGGAGTCTGCGCACAACCCCGAACAAGTCAACCGGCTTCACTCCTTTCTTCCTCGTCTACGGCGCCGAAGCCGTCATCCTGACGGACATAGAATTCGACTCCCCTCGAGTCACCATGTACACCAAAGAGGAGGTAGAAGAAGCACGACAAGACGGCGTCGACCTGCTGGAAGAGGGCCGACTGTTGGCGCTCAGCCGATCCACCATCTACCAGCAGAGTCTGCGTCGATACTACAACCGAAAGGTCAAGCCAAGATCCTTCCAAGAGGGAGACCTTGTGCTCCAACTGATCCAGCGAACAGCCGGCCAGCACAAGCTCTCGGCACCTTGGGAAGGCCCCTTCATTGTCAGCAAAGTGTTGGGCAACGACTCTTACTACCTCATCGACGCTTAGAAGCCTCCAGCACGCAAAAGAGACGACTCCGGCAGGGAGACGGAGCGTCCGTGGAAAGTGAATCTCCTTCAAAGGTTTTATAGTTAAAATAGTATGTATCATGCCGACTTTTGTATTAAGTACGAAGACTCTGGGTTCCCCAAGTAGAGCTCGGGGACTGCCCTTCTTTATCTATAAAACAAGTATTACGTCTATCATTTGTGTCATTTCATTAATCTGTCTGGCACGGGGTTCGACCAGTCGACCCGGGGACTTGCCGCCTTGTACTATGAAATGCTTCTTGCAGCTGGACAAGTAGTGTGTTGGCAACCTAGCTTTCTCCTGTGAGAGGCCGCAGCCTGCTGAGCGGCTGTTCGGTCAGTAGGAGTCAAGGCAAAAAGGGCGCCTGCATGAAAAATGGCTAAGGACTTAAGGCATTTACATAGTCCAAGACGGCTTCTCGCCTCACCAACCGGTTGCCGAGCAACCGGCCGGCCGGCTTCTACTTTACTTGCCAAGAAAACTCTAGCCGGCTAAGTACTTGCCTTCCCAAAGTGGCTAAGTACTTGACCTAGCCACAGTCCGTAGAGCGGCTGTTCGACTGGAAAGACGACAACTAAGGGAAGGCGGCAAAGGAAAAATCCAAAAGAGTAGAAGGCAAGGAAAGGTAGAACTCAGATAAAATATTTACACATCAAAGGCCCTTGGCCGACATCCAACATAAGTTTCAAATACACCCGGCGGGTGGAATTGTGCGATGCTAACAAAGTTCGTTGAGACTAATAAACAGGGGAAAATAAAAAGTAAAGTGGAAGCCTAGGGATCGGCATACGGGTTCGGCGGAGTGGTGGAGTCGGTGGTGCCGGCTGGTCGGTCCCCACTTGGCCCCCTTCAGCGGCAGCCGGCTCGTTCGGGCATGGCTCGTTGCTAGAGGCGCGATCGAGTTGGGGCTGGCCGTCCGCTCCGACCTCTGGCGCCTCCTCTTCGCCTTCCTCCTCCTCCTCGTCTTATACCTCATCGCTGGAATCGATCACCTCGGCCGAGTCTTCGCCCTCCTCCGGGTGCAGCCCAAACCACTCCGGCGCGCCTCGGCGCCGTCCTCAGCCGGCTCCGGGATGAAGATGCTGGTGTCGATTTACTCGGCTATGGCCGCCGCTCGCTTGACGAGTTCGCCCTCCACTGCCACCAGCTCCTCCTGGGCCTCCTATCAGAACGTGGTCAATTAGGCTAGATCTAGCCCAGGGTACCACGCCTTGACGAACTCCAAGGCCCAGCGCGCTCCGGCCCAGGCCGAGGAGCCCTTCCATGCATCAAGGCGGCCAGCCGCCACCTTCAGCCAGTCAGCAGTCCAGCTGGGGGTGTGCAGGGCCGGCCTGTCGGGCCACAAGGCGGCGATCACCTGGGTGCCGACACGCTGAAGCAGGCGCAGCATCCGATGAGTCGGTCAAAGACGGGCCTGGATGCTGAGAAGCTGCTCGCAAAGGGTGCGAGAGGCATTGGCGGCGATCTCCTTGCCTTCCGCCCTTCGTTCTTCGCGGTCAGCCTTGATAGCCTAGTTGGCGGCACCAGAGTGGCCTGGAAAGAAGTCTGCCAGGACTAGACAAAAGAATTAGAACAAAAGAGAAAGAAGCCGGCTTGACTAGAGGCCGGCGACTTAAAAGAAGAGTAAAGAAGGTCGCCTACCATCAACCAAATCCTCGATTTCGCCAAAGCCGGCCGTCAGCATCGCCTCCTTGTCGGTCCAGGCGAAGCGTTCGATCTCGAACTCGGTGAGAAGACCCGCCTCCTTGTCCTCCGCCTCCTTCTGGGCCTTCTGGAGAAGCTCTGCCTGCTCCGCCAGCTGCATGGCCAGCCGGTCATGTTCTTCAGCCAGCTTGCTGCAGTCCGCCCCTTTGGCATGCAGCATGGCGTTGGCTTCACCGAGTTGCCGTTGAAGGATGGCGTTGGCCTATGCAAAATCAGAAAAAGAAGGAAACAACAACAACTAACAAAGGAAGATGAAGTGCCAGGAAGATCCGGCCCGACTGATCAGCAGTCGGCGCGGACCTCGGGGACTACAGCCGGCGGGTGTGCCAGCGCACGCCCGCAGAAAGAAGAGGACTTACTCCGGCTCTCCGACAAGTCGGCGGCGCGTTGATCCAACTCCTGGACTCTGGAGTTGAAGGCGGCCGCACGGAGGTTATGATAGTCCTGCAACAAATATAATAGTACTTGGAGCTTGCTAATTAGAGTTCCAGGCCGCCTGCTCAACAGTCGGCCCCGAACT
Organism: Triticum aestivum; assembly: GCF_018294505.1. Taxonomy (NCBI): domain Eukaryota; kingdom Viridiplantae; phylum Streptophyta; class Magnoliopsida; order Poales; family Poaceae; genus Triticum; species Triticum aestivum. The sequence goes on along the minus strand of NC_057800.1, from coordinate 63,651,489 downwards.
CGGGGACTACACCTAGTGGGTGCGCTGGCGTGCCCCCACGAAGCAATACAAAAATCAAAATAAAGGAGTAAGAGGTATACCCAGATGGCCTCTCGCGACTCCAGGAACGCCTTGTTGCAATGCTTGAGAGCATCGGCCTCGGCGCGGAGTTTAGCTTTGACCTCCAGGACTGCCTTGTTCAGGTGGGTCGTCCCGCCACCCCGCGCCCATCCAGCGGGCACGACGCTGGTCGCCTCAGTGTCCAGGATGGAGGAGCTCGCGGCGCCGACATCCAGTGGGCGTGGCGCCGAGGCCGGTGACGCAAGGGTGTGCGGGCCTCGGGAGTCGGGCCTGTCACCATCTCATTTCCGGCCGGCGGCACCGATGGGTCGGCCAGCTGCTTATCTCGCGCCTCCTCAGAAGGTGGCGACGGGGGCAAGATTACATCCAGGATGGCGGCGTCACCGCCATCCCTTTCCATGATAGGGTGCTCGCCCCCAGTTTCCCCAGTCTGCGCCACGAATTCCGGTAATGGCGGCGTAGAGTTCAAGGGGACGACGAATGTCACCGACTGACGGCGCGCGGCTTCCTCAGCCCGCTTCTTCACCGCATCAGCGGCCTCGGCCTCCGCCAGCTTCTTCAGGGCGGCGGCCTCCGCCCTGTCTGCCTCCGCCTTCTCCAGGAGGGCGGCCTCCTCGTGTGGCTCCCACGCATTCCGCTCCGTCGCCACCCAGAGTTCGACGGCCGGATCGATCCGCCGGGTGGTGGCGGAGGTCTCCACCAACCTCATGATGGAGGCGGCGGCTGACTTTTCAAGAGTGCCCTAAATCAAGGGGAACAAAGCAGAGAAGACTCAGATGAGATCAGCAAGAAAGGAGAAAGTACGAAGGAAGTCAGAACATATGCAGAAACCAGCGACGGTGTCTTCACCACCTTGCGAAAGCGGTCAGCTTTCGCGGACGTTTCGTCCCGCTTGGTCGCCGCGGCCGAGACCCTGGGCTTCTTCGGCCGGCTGTCAAACAGGCTCAGCGCGGCTCTGCTCTTATGATGCCGCCTCGAGCTGCCGACGCGCCGGACGAGCTCGCGCCCTGTTGGTCAGAGCCCGGCTAGCGGCGCGGGACGACTTCCCCCGCGTCATCATCTGGCCAGTCCTCAAGGCCGGCTCCGAGCCCTGAGCCGCCTGCGGCACTGCCTCCTCCCTCGGCGTTGTCCTCCAAGGCCTCCGCCCCCAAGTCAGGGTCATCCACGTTGCTCTCTGCTCGGTCGGGGAGAAATCGACGCTCCAGCCCTGTGGCACCGGCCGCCGGCTGGAGGAGGGCACTTTGTCCAAAGAGCCGGCTGGTCAGACTAGACGAATGGAACCCGGCAAAGAGGAAGAAAAATAGAAGGAAGGGAAAGTTACCATAGGCGGGGGGATGGCACGGGAATACGGCTCCTTGCCAAACTGGCACTCCTCCGTGAGCTTGCAGTTCGCAAGGTAGTTCACCATGTGAGCTACCTCTGCGTGAGGCATCTCTTTGGTGCACAGCCGGCTTGGATCCCGATGACCGCTCATTTGACTTATCATGTGAGGGTGGCCCTGGAGCGAGAGCACCCGGCACGCCACGAAGGCGGACAGCAAGTCAAGCCCGGTCAGGACCTCCGACTGTACCAGCACCCGGAGCCGTGCGACGGCGGCGGCTCCAGTAGGCGACAGCGTCTTGGCCCGATACGACCAGCTAGGCCGCTTCCCAGTCGGCGGGCCAGCAACGTAAGCCGGCAGGTTGACCCAGTCACCCTCCGCGAAGATGCTCTTCACGTAAAAGAACAACTGCTGCCACAACTTCACTGATTGGATTAGCATGATGGGAGGAAATGGATTGTCGCCCCCCGGCCTCCGCACCGCGATGAAGGTGCCGCACTGAGCCGGCACCCCCGTGGCGACGGTGCCGAGCTTGGAGTAGAAGAACTCCCCCCAGAGCTCGATGGTGGGGAGGACACCGAGGAAGACTTCGCACAAGGTGACAAAGGCGGACAGCAGCACCACCATGTTCGGGGTGAGGTGGTGCGGCTAGAGATTGTAGAATTCAAGGAAGGCTCGAAGAAAGCCGCTTGCCGGCAGGCCGAGGCCGCGCAGGCAGTGCGAGCGGAAGATGACCCGCTCGCCCTCCTCCGGCACCGGTGATATCTCCCCCTTCAGCGCGAGGCGAACCCCCACGTAATTCGCATGAGGCAGCCGCCACGTCTGGCGGAGGAAGTCGATGTGGTCCTCGTGAACTATGGAGCTGTCCCAGGCTTCGTTGGGCGAAATGAGGGCGAGGGGCTGACGGACGAGCTCAATGAAGACGAGCTGCAGCGGCGCTCCGGCAAGGCTCGGGGCGCTGCGGGAAGAAGAAGAAGAAGTGGAAGAAAGAGTGGGGTGGAGGGGCGCGCGTGCGTTCCCGCTCCCTCTCCTCCCCCTACTTGTAGCCTACGGGATACGAAGCTGAGGGGGCGGGCGTGGGAACGTGGGATTAACTGTGCCCACGACCCCACGCCACCACCTTTACCGCACGAATATTGCACGCATTAACTCCCCAGAGAAGCCCAACCGCCCACCTCGGCCACCGCGGATCCGCTCGCTTCCCGAGGCCCGGTGGTGGCGGGCCCGGCCTGCGGTCGCGTCTCGTCATGCACGTGGGCTGGCAGACCGACCCAGCCACCCAGCGCCACGTGGCATGCCCGCAACAGACGGCAGGCAGAGAAGCTTATCAAGCATGATGCCTGATTCCCACCAACGCATTCAAAATCACAGAAGGATCCAACTGGATCCGACCAATTCCCAACCGACCGGCTCCTCATGAGTCGGACGAAGCTTCCTTCATGGCACCCGGAAGAGGAAACTGTTAAGGCTCCCCGGCTCCTAGACCGTGGCCCCTCACCGGCTTCAAGGACTATTGTCGGAGTAATGGGCCACAGGTAGCCTAACCCGAGCCCCTGAACCTTTCAAGACATCGGGGCCGGCTGCGCCCCTCGGGACATCAAGATGAAGCTCCGCCTTCTGGCGGCCGGCTGGCTGAGCGGCCGACTCACGGAGACGGCCCGACTCCTAGCAGGCGGCCTCCAGAGAGGCCAGCTTCTGGCAGTCGGCCCACGGCGCCCTCCAAGTCCGCGCCCCCATTAAGAAGACAAGACAAAGTGTGGCAGCAGTGTAGCCCATCCCCCCCCCCCCAAATTCCGGACCGGGCGTGGCCACGGTGCCTCGTACCAACGGAGATCTCCGCCTTGCGCGGCACTGTTGCCACTCCGCCCTTAACGTCACTCCTGTCAGGCGAAACACTGTTCCCACTACCGCCTGTCGGTACGGCCCAATGATGGTGGGCCCTGCCGGTCAGTGAGATCCCGAAAGACGGCTGGGGCACACCAGTCGGACCCAAGGGAGGCCGGCTCCCAGCAGCCGGCCCGATCCTTCCTTGGCCCCCCGCACCATTAACCAGACAAGATGGAGAGTGGCTACAGTGATCTCCCACCAGGCGGCGGGACTGTAGCCATGCCTCCCTGACCAGGCATGCGTCATTAGCAACACGGCTACAATAATCCGCAGCCGACAAGACCCGTGAGCGGCGGAAGTGGCCTGTCGGCTCCGTACCAGGCCGGCCGGCGGGGCCCACCAGGCGGCGAGCCCCAGCAGTTAGCGGAGAAGCCGGTGACCAGAGAGACTAACGGCCGGGCCCTACGCCCGGCTGGATTACCATTGTACCCCTGGGGGGTAGGCCTATATAAACCCCCAGGGCACCCATGCAAAGGGTTCGGCCCTGTTAGGACTAGACTCATACCTAGAGGAGGAGGGAGCGTGCCTGCCTTCTTCCACCTCTAGCAAGCAGCTCAAGGAGCACCATTGTACCACTTACACATTAGTGATCATGCGGAGACCCCACACAGCAGGACTAGGGGTGTTATCTCCTAGGAGAGCCCCGAACCTGGGTAAAGTACACTGGCGTTCGTGTCTACGTCTCATCCCGCTTCCAGGCACCGGCGACGTTCTACTCGCTCCCACCATGATAAGCCATCCTTTGGCATATGTCGCATCCAACCCCCGACAGGTGGAAGGGTGAGAGTGCGTATGATCCATGGACTCAACATTAGTCATAAAGAACTCATATACTTATTGCAAAAATCTGCAAGTTATCAAAGCAAAGTATTATGTGCATGCTCCTAGGGGGATAGATTGGTAGGAAAAGACCATCGCTCGTCCCCGACCGCCACTCGTAAGGAGGACAATCAATAAATAAAGCATGCTCTGACTTCATCACATAACAGTTCACCATACGTGCATGCTACGGGAATCACAAACTTTAACACAAGTATACCTCAAATTCACAACTAATCAATTAGCACGACTCTAATATCACCATCTCCATATATCAAAACAATTATCAAGTTTCAAACTTCTCATAGTATTCAACACACTCATAAGAAAATTTTATTATTAATATTGAATGCCTTTAAATAATTAAAGCAAATTACCACGTTGTTTTGTAGGACTCTCAAAATAATCTAAGTGAATCATGAGAGAACAATGGTTTCTATAAAACAAATCTACCAACATGCTCTAAAAAATATAAGTGAAGCACTAGAGCAAAAACTATATAACTCAAAAGATATAAGTGAAGCACATAGAGTTTTCTAACAATCTCCGAATCATGAGTGTCTCTCTAAAAAAGGTGTGTGCAGCAAGGATGATTGTGGAAAACTAACAAATAAAGACTCGGATAATACAAGACGCTCCAAGCAAAACACATATCATGTGGTAAATAAAAATACAGCTTCAAGTAAAGTTACCGATAGAAGTAGACGAAAGAGGGGATGCCTTCCGGGGAACCCCCAAGCTTTGGCTTTTAGGTGTCCTTAGATTATCTTGGGGGTGCCATGGGCATCCCCAAGCTTAGGCTCTTGCCACTCCTTATTCCATAATCCATCAAATCTTCGCCCAAAACTTGAAAACTTCACAACACATAACTTAAAGTAGAAAATCTTGTGAGCTCCGTTAGCGAAACAAAACAAAACACCACTTCAAGGTACTGTAATGAACTCATTCTTTATTTATATTGGTGTTAAACCTACTGTATTCCAACTTCTCTATGGTTTATAAACTATTTTACTAGCCATAGATTCATCAAAATAAGCAAACAACACACGAAAAACAGAATCTGTCAAAAATAGAACAGTCTGTAGTAATCTATAGCTAACGCAAGATCTGGAACCCCAACAATTCTAAAATAAATTGCTGAACGTGAGGAATTTATCTATTAATCATCTGCAAAAAGCATTAACTAAATATCACGTTCCAAATAAAAATGACAGCAGTTCTCGTGAGCGCTAAAGTTTCTGTTTTTTTACACCAAGATTAAAAAGACTTTCCCCAAGTCTTCCCAACGGTTCTACTTGGCATGAACACTAATTAAACACACAAAAACACAACCAAAATAGAGTCTAGATAAATTATTTATTACTAAACAGTAGCAAAAAGCAAGGAATAAAAATAAAATTGGGTTGCCTCCCAACAAGCGCTATCGTTTAACGCCCCTAGCTAGGCATAAAAGCGAGGATAGATCTAAGTATTGCCATCTTTAGAAGGCAATCCATAAGTGGATCTCATAATAGATTCATAAGGTAACTTAATTTTATTTCTAGGGAAGTGTTCCATGCCTTTCCTTAACGGAAATTGGAATCTAATATTCCCTTCCTTCATATCAATAATTGCACCAATCGTTCTAAGGAAAGGTCTACCAAGAATAATAGGACATGAAGGATTGCAATCTATGTCAAGAACAATAAAATCCATGGGCACATAATTCCTATTTGCAACAATAAGAACATCATTAATTCTTCCCATAGGTTTCTTAATAGTGGAATCCGCAAGATGCAAGTTTAAAGAGCAATCATCAAAATCACGGAAACCAAGCAAAACACACAAAGTCTTAGGAATCGTGGAAACACTAGCACCCAAATCACACAAAGCATAGAATTAGTAGGTTCCCACTCATCATAAAGTTTTCTAGGAATAGAAACTTCCAACTCAAGTTTTTCTTCATAAGATTGCATCAAAGCATCAACGATATGTTTGGTAAAGGCTTTATTTTGGCTATAAGCATGAGGAGAATTTAGCACGGATTGCAACAAGGAAATACAATCTATCAAAGAGAAATTATCATAATTAAATTCGTTGAAATCCAAAATAGTGGGTTCATCAATATCTAGTGTTTTGACTTCTTCCATCCCACTTTTAACAATTTTAGTGTCAAGATATAAAGACTCCAAAATTTTGGAATGCCTTCTACGTAAAGGTGGATCACATTCAGTCCTATCATTATCAAGATTCATATTGCAAAACAAAGATTTAATAGGGGACACATCAATAACTTTTAGATCTTCATATTTATTATCATGGAAACTAGAAGAACACACTTTTATAAAGCAATCTTTCTTAGCACGCATCCTAGAGGTTCTTTCTTTGCACTCATCAATGGAAAATCTCATGGCTTTGAGAGACTCATTGATATCATGCTTAGGTGGAATAGACCTAAGTTTCAAAGAATCAACATCAAGAGAAATTCTATCCACATTCCTGGCCAACTCATCAATCTTGAGCAATTTTTCTTCAATCAAAGCAGTGAAATTCTTTCGCGAAGTAATAAATTCTTTAATATTGGATTTAAAATCAGAGGGCATCTTATTAAAATTTCCATAAGAATTGTTGTAGGAATTACCATAATTATTAGAGGAATTACTAGGATATGGCCTAGGATTAAAGTTTCATCTATACGCTTGTTACCAAAATTATTCCTACCAACAAAATTCACATCCATAGATTCATTATTATTCTCAATAAAAGTAGACAAAGGCATATCATTAGGATTAGAAAAAACACTTTTATTAGCAAATAATTTCATAAGTTAATCCATCTTTACACTCAAAACATTGATTTCTTATATCGCATGCACTTTCTTATTATTAGATCTTTCAGTGTGCCATTGAGAATAATTAACCATAATATTATCTAGGAGTTTAGTAGCTTCTCCTAAAGTGATTTCCATAAAGGTGCCTCTAGCGGCCGAATCTAAAAGATTTCTAGAAGCAAAATTCAATCCGGCATAAAAAAATTGTATAATCATCCACAAATTCAAACCATGTGTAGGGCAATTACGTATCGTTAATTTCATCCTCTCCCAAGATTGTGCAACATGTTCATGATCAAGTTGCTTAAAATTCATGATATCGTTTCTAAGGGAGATGATTTTCGTGGGAGGAAAATACTTAGAGATAAAAGCATCTTTGCACTTATTCCATGAATCAATACTATTTTTAGGCAAAGACGAAAACCAAGCTTTAGCACGATCTCTAAGCGAAAAAGGAAATAGCTTCAATTTAACAATATCATTGTCTACATCTTTCTTCTTTTGCATATCACATAAATCAACAAAGCTATTTAGATGGGTATCGGCATCTTCGCTAGGAAGGCCGAAAAATGGATCTTTCATGACAAGATTCAGCAAGGCAGCATTAATTTCACAAGATTCAGCATCGGTAAGAGGAGCAATCGGAGTGCTAATAAAATCATTGTTGTTGGTATTAGTGAAGTCACACAATTTGGTGTTATCTTGAGCCATCGTGACAAGCAAGCAACCCAACACACAAGCAAACAAGAGACGGGCAAAAAGAGGCAAATAGAGAAAGAGAGGGAGGATAGAGAGAGAGGGCGAATAAAACGACAAGGGTGAAGTGGGGGAGAGGAAAATGAGAGGCAAATGGCAAATAATGTAATGCGGGAGATAAGGATTTGTGATAGGTACTTGGTATGTTGACTTTTGCGTAGACTCCCCGGCAACGGCGCTAGAAATCTTTCTTGCTACCTCTTGAGCACTACGTTGGTTTTCCCTTGAAGAGGAAACGGTGAGGCAGTAAAGCAGCGTAAGTATTTCCCTCAGTTTTTTAGAACCAAGGTATCAATCCAGAAGGAGGCCACGCGCAAGTCCCTTGCACCTACACAAACAAATAAATCCTCGCAACCAATGCGATAAGGGGTTGTCAATCCCTACACGGTCACTTACGAGAGTGAGATCTTATAGATATGATAAGATAATATTTTTGGTATTTTTATGATAAAGATGCAAAGTAAAATAGAAAGCAATAAAAATAACTAAGTATAGGAAGATTGATATAATGGAGAATAGACCCGGGGGCCATAGGTTTCACTAGTGGCTTCTCTCATGAGCATAAGTATTTACGGTGGGTGAATAAATTAATGTTGAGCAATTGACAGAATTGAGCATAGTTATGAGAATATCTAGGTATGATCATGTATGTAGACATCACGTCCGAGACAAGTAGACTGACTCCTGCCTGCATCTACTACTATTACTCCACACATCGACCGCTATCCAGCATGCATCTAGAGTATTAAGTTCATAAGAATAGAGTAACGCTTTAAGCAAGATGACATGATGTAGAGGGATAAACTCATGCAATATGATATAAACCCCATCTTGTTATCCTCGATGGCAACAATACAATATGTGCCTTGCTGCCCCTACTGTCACTAGGAAAGGACACCGCAAGATTGAACCCAAAGCTAAGCACTTCTCCCATTGCAAGAAAGATCAATCTAGTAGGCCAAACCAAACTGATAATTCGAAGAGACTTGCAAAGATAACCAATCATACATAAAAGAATTCAGAGAAGATTCATATATTGTTCATAGATAAACTTGATCATAAACCCACAATTCATCGGTCTCAACAAACACACCGCAAAAGAAGATTACATCGAATAGATCTCCACGAGAGAGGGGGAGAACATTGTATTAAGATCCAAAAAGAGAGAAGAAGCCATCTAGCTAATAACTATGGACCCGTAGGTCTGAAGTAAACTACTCACACTTTATTGGAGGGGCTATGGTGTTGATGTAGAAGCCCTCCGTGATCTATGCCCCCTCCGGCGGAGCTTCGGAACAGGCCCCAAGATGGGATCTCGTGGATACAGAAAGTTACGGCGGTGGAATTAGGGTTTTGGCTCCGTATCTGGTAGTTTGGGGGTACGTAGGTATATATAGGAGGAAGGAGTATGTCGGTGGAGCAACAGGGGGCCCACGAGGGTGGAGGGCGCACTTGGGGGGTCGGCGCCCCCCTACCTCGTGGCCTCCCTGTTGGTTGCTTGACGTAGGGTTGATACATCTCCAACATATCTATAATTTTTGATTGCTCCATGCTATATTATCTACTGTTTTGAATGTTTATGGGCTTTATTATACACTTTTATATCATTTTTGGGACTAACCTATTAACCCAAAGCCCAATGCCAGTTTCTGTTTTTTTACCTTGTTTTAGGGTTTCACAGAAAAGGAAAATCAAACGGAGTCCAATTGACATGAAACTTCACGGAACTTATTTTTGGATCAGAAGAAGCCCAGAAGACTTGGAGTCTACATCAGTGAAGCTTCGAGGAGGCCATGAGGTAGGGGGGCGTGCCCACCCCCCTAGGGCGCGCCCTCCACCCTCGTGGGACCCTCGTGCCCCCCTGACGTACTTCTTCCGCCTATATATCTCCATATACCCTAAAAACATCCGAGAACACAATAGATCGGGAGTTCCGCTGCCAGAAGCCTCCGTAGCCACTGAAAGCCAATCTAGACCCGTTCTGGCACCCTGCCAGAGGGGGAATCCCTCTCTGATGGCCATCTTCATCATCCTGGTGCTCTCCATGATGGGGAGGGAGTAGTTCTCCGTCGGGGCTGAGGGTATGTACCAGTAGCTATGTGTTTGATCTCTCTCTCTCTCTCGTGTTCTTGATTTGGCACGATCTTGATGTATCGCGAGCTTTGCTATTATAGTTGAATCTTATGTTTCTCATCCCCCTCTACTCTCTTTTAATGAATTGAGTTTCCCCTTTGTAGTTATCTTATCGGATTGAGTCTTTAAAGATTTGAGAACACTTGATGTATGTCTTGCCATGCATATCTATGGTAACAATGGGATACCACGTGATTCACTTGATGTATGTTTTGGTGATCAACTTGCGGGTTCCTCCCATGAACCTATGCATACATGTTGGCACATGTTTTCTTCGTGATTCTCCGGTAGAAACTTTGGGGCACTCTTTGAGGTTCTATGTGTTGGTTGAATAGATGAATCTGAGATTGTGTGATGCATACCGTATAATCATACCCACGAATACTTGAGGTGACATTGGAGTATCTAGGTGACATTAGGGTTTTGGTTGATTTGTGTCTTAAGGTGTTATTCTAGTACGAACTCTAGGGTTGTTTGTGACACTTATAGGAATAGCCCAACGGATTGATTGAAAAGAATAACTTTGAGGTGGTTTCGTACCCTACCATAATCTCTTCGTTCATTTTCCGCTATTAGTGACTTTGGAGTGACTCTTTGTTGCATGTTGAGGGATAGTTATGTGATCCAATTATGATATTATTGTTGAGGGAACTTACACTAGCGAAAGTATGAACCCTAGGCCCTATTTCCTATCATTGCAATACCGTTTATGCTCACTTTTATCACTTGCAACCTTGCCGTTTTTATATTTTCAGATTACAAAAACTATTATCTACTATCCATATACCACTTGTATCACCATCTCTTAGCCGAACTAGTGCACCTATACAATTTACCATTGTATTGGGTGTGTTGGGGAAACAAGAGACTCTTTGTTATTTGGTTGCAGGGTTGCTTGAGAGAGACAATCTTCATCCTATGCCTCCTACGGATTGATAAACCTTAGGTCGTCCACTTGAGGGAAATTTGCTACTGTCCTACAAACCTCTGCACTTGGAGGCCCAACAATGACTACAAGAAGAAGGTTGTGTAGTAGACATCAAGCTCTTTTCTGGCGCCATTGCCGGGGAGGTGAGTGCTTGAAGGTATATCTTTAGATCTTGCAATCTAGTCTTTTAGTTTCTTGTTTTATCACTAGTTTAGTTTATAAAAGAAAATTAAAAAATGGAATTGAGTTTGTCTCATACGCTTCACCTTTTTAATATCTTTCATGAGTATGATGGAAAGGATAATTGTGCTTAAGTGCTAGAAGAAGAAATCTATAAAATGTTTGGCACTAAATATTTGAATGATGAGCATGATTGCAACGTTGTTAGTATGAATTCCTTGAATATCCATGAAGCTAATGATATGCAAAGCCACAAGCTTGGGGAAGCTATGTTTGATGAAGATGATATTTTTTGTCCCCCAAGTTTTGATGAGCAAATTTATTATGATGATAGCATGCCTCCTATTTATGATGATTATATTGATGAAAGTGGATTTGGAGAGGTCATGACTTTATTTTGTGATGAATCCACTATTTCGGAAGAGGTTCCAATTAATTATGAGAACAAAGTTGCTATCTATGATGATTATTGTGAAGACACGAATGCTTTAAAGAATAATGATAACAATGAAACTTGTCATCTTGATTTCGATTTTCAATCCCATGATAGTTACTTTGTTGAGTTTGCTCCCACTACTATTCATGAGAAGAATTTTGCTTATGTGGAGAGTAATAAAATTTCTATGCTTGTAGATCATGAAAATAATGCTTTAGGTGTTCGTTATATTGTTGAATTCATTCATGATGCTACTGAAAATTATTATGAGGGAGGAACATATGCTTGTAGGAGTTGCAATAATATCAAGTTTCCTCTCTATGTGCTTAAAATCTTGAAGTTATGCTTGTTTTGCCCTCCTATGCTAGTTGATTATTGTTCCCATAAGTTATTCACTCACAAAATCCCTATGCATAGGAAGTGGGTTAGACTTAAATGTGCTAGTCATATTCTTCATGATGCTCTCTTTATGTTACAATTCTTATCCTTTATGTGAGCATCATTGAAATCATCATGCCTAGCTAGGGGCGTTAAACGATAGCGCTTGTTGGGAGGCAGCCCAATGTTATTTTTGTTCCTTGCTTTTTGTTCCTGTTTAATAATAAATAATTCATCTAGCCTATGTTTAGATGTGGTTTTATATTTTAATTAGTGTTTGTGCCAAGTAGAACCTTTGGGAAGACTTGGGGTGAAGTCTTTATGATCATGCTGTAAAAAACAGAAACTTTAGCGCTCACGAGAATTGCTGCCATTTTTTATTGGAGAGTGATATTTAGTTAATTCTTTTTTCAGATTATTAATAGATAACTTACTCACGTCCAGAAATTTATTTTAGAATTTTTGGGGTTCCAGAAGTATACGTTTGATCCAGATTACTACAGACTGTTCTGTTTTTGACAGATTCTGTTTTCTATGTGTTGTTTGCTTATTTTGATGAATCTATGAGTAGTATCGGAGGGTATGAACCATAGAGAAGTTGTAATACAGTAGATATTACACCAATATAAATTTAGAATGAGTTCATTACAGTACCTTATGATGGTGATTTGCTTTCTTATACAAACGGAGCTTACGAGTTTTCTGTTAAGTTTTGTGTTGTGAAGTTTTCAAGTTTTGGTTAAAGATTCGATGGACTATGGAATAAGGAGTGGCAAGAGACTAATCTTGGGAATTACCAAGGCACCCCAAGGTAATATTCAAGGACAACCAAGAGCCTAAGCTTGGGGATGCCCCGGAAGGCATCCCCTCTTTCGTTTTCGTTCATCGGTAACTTTACTTGGAGCTATATTTTTATTTACCACATGATATGTGTTTTGCTTGGAGCGTCAATTTATTTTGTTAGGATTTGCTTGATGTTATTTAGAACAATGTTTTGCATCTTTTATTTCAATAAAGGTGGCATTGATAGCCTTTACTATGCCTATTTTACAAGTCTTCATGTTGCTGTTTGAAAACAGAAAGTTTACCGCTGTTGAAATAATTCCCTAGAAAATTCAGAATGTGATAAAATGTTGAAACCTTTTTCATATTAAGCTCAGATAAATTTAATACAGTGGGAATTTTCTTTCATAATTTTTGGAGCTAGGGAAGTATGGATGTTGCTGCATTCTTTACAGACTGTCCTGTTTAGGCAGATTGCTGTTATGTTTGCATTGTTTGCATATGTTTGCTTCTTTAATGATTCTATTTGAGGATAGACTATTAAATATGCAGAGGCATTTAGTATTCAATGTTGAATAATAATTTTAGTGATTTTCTACAGTAGAGTATGATAAGGTTTTTGCAATGGTTTATACTAACTTATCTCTGGAGTCCTTGTTGAGTTTTGTGTGGATGAAGCTTTTGAGATTTAGGGAGACCATGATATGAGAGCAATTAAGGAGGCACAAAATCTCAATCTTGGGGATGCCCAAGGCATCCCAAGATAACAATTCAAGAAGTCTCAAGCGTCTAAGCTTGGGGATGCCCCGGTTGGCATCCCACCTTTCTTCTTCAACAACTATCGGTTAGTTTCGGTTGATCCTAAGTTTTTGCTTCTTCACATGATGTTTGCCATTCTTAGAATGTCATTTTATTTTGCTTTGCTTGATGTTTGAATAAAATACGAAGATCTGAAATTCTTAAATGTTAGAGAGTCTTCACATAGTTGCATAATTATTCGACTACTCATTGATCTTCACTTATATCTTTTGGAGTAGTTTGTCATTTGCTCTAGTGCTTCACTTATATCCTTTTAGAGCACGGTGGTGGATTTGTTTTATAGAAACTATTGATCTCTCATGCTTCACTTAGATTATTTTGAGAGTCTTAAATAGCATGATAATTTGCTTAAAATCCTAATATGCTAGGTATTCAAGATTAGTAAAATTTTCTTATGAGTGTTTTGAATACTAAGAGAAGTTTGATGCTTGATGATTGTATTGAGATATGGAGGTAATAATATCAAAGTTGTGCTAGTTGAGTAGTTGTTAAATTGAGAAATGTTTGTGTTGAAGTTTGCAAGTCCTGTAGCATGCACGTATGGTAAACGTTATGCAACAAATTAGAAACATGAGGTGTTATTTGATTGTCCTCCTTATGAGTGGCGGTCGGGGACGAGCGATGGTCTTTTCCTACCAATCTATCCCCCTAGGAGCATGCGCGTAGTGCCGAGGTTTTTGATGACTTGTAGATTTTTGCAATAAGTATGTGAGTTCTTTATGACTAATGTTGAGTCCATGGATTATACGCACTCTTACCCTTCCATCCTTGCTAGCCTCTTCGGTGCCGTGCATTGCCCTTTCTCACATTGAGAGTTGGTGCAAACTTCGCCGGTGCATCCAAACCCCGTGATATGATACGCTCTTTCACACATAAACCTCCTTATATCTTCCTCAAAACAGCCACCATACCTACCTATTATGGCATTTCCATAGCCATTCCGAGATATATTGCCATGCTACTTTCCACCGTTCCGTTTATTATGACACGCATCATCATTGTCATATTGCTTTGCATGATCATGTAGTTGACATCGTATTTGTGGAAAAGCCACCGTTCATAACTTTTCATACATGTCGCTCTTGATTCATATAGAGTTATATCTTGTTCTAGTATCGAGTTGTAATCATTGAGTTGTAAATAAATAGAAGTGTGATGATCATCATTTTCTAGAGCATTGTCCCAAGTGAGGAATAAAAAAAGAGAAAGGCCATAAAAAAAGAGAAGGCCCAAAAAAAGAGAAAGGCCATATATATATAAAAAAGGCCCAAAAAGAGAAAAAAAAGAGAAAAAATGAGAGAAAAAGAGAGAAGGGACAATGTTACTATCCTTTGCCACACTTGTGCTTCAAAGTAGCACCGTAATCTTCATGATAGAGAGTTTCTTGTTTTGTCACTTTCATATACCAGTGGGAATCTTCTATGGTTACCTCTCCGGTGGCCATCCTCATCATCCCGGTGCTCTCCATGACGAGGAGGGAGTAGTTCTCCCTCAGGGCTGAGGGTATGTACTAGTAGCTATGTGTTTGATATCTCTCTCTCTCTCTCGTGTTCTTGATTTGGCACGATCTTGATGTATCGCGAGCTTTGCTATTATAGTTGGATCTTATGTTTCTCCTCCCCCTCTACTCTCTTGTAATGAATTTAGTTTCCCCTTTGAAGTTATCTTATCTGATTGAGTCTTTAAAGATTTGAGAACACTTGATGTATGTCTTGCCGTGCGTATCTGTGGTGACAATGGGATACCACGTGATTCACTTGATGTATGTTTTGGTGATCAACTTGCAGGTTCCACCCATGAACCTATGCATAGGGGTTGGCACATGTTTTTGTCGTGATTCTCCGGTAGAAACTTTGGGGCACTCTTTGAGGTTCCATGTGTTGGTTGAATAGATGAATCTGAGATTGTGTGATGCATATCGTATAATCATACCCATGGATACTTGAGGTGACATTGGAGTATCTAGGTGACATTAGGATTTTGGTTGATTTGTTTCTTAAGGTGTTATTCTAGTACGGAATCTAGGGCTGTTTGTGACACTTATAGGAAGAGCCCAACGGATTGATTGGAAAGAATAACTTTGAGGTGGTTTCGTACCCTCCATAATCTCTTCGTTCATTCTCCGCTATTAGTGACTTTGGAGTGACTCTTTGTTGCATGTTGAGGGATAGTTATGTGATCCAATTATGATATTATTGTTGAGGGAACTTACACTAGCGAAAGTATGAACCCTAGGCCCTATTTCCTATCATTGCAATACCGTTTATGCTCACTTTTATCACTTGCTACCTTGCTGTTTATATATTTTCAGATTACAAAAACTATTATCTATTATCCATATACCACTTGTATCACCATCTCTTCGTCGAACTAGTGCACCTATACAATTTACCATTGTATTGAGTGTGTTGGGGACACAAGAGACTCTTTGTTATTTGGTTGCAGGGTTGCTTGAGACCATCTTCATCCTACGCCTCCTACGGATTGATAAACCTTAGGTCATCCACTTGAGGGAAATTTGCTACTGTCCTACAAACCTCTACACTTGGAGGCCCAACAACATCTACAAGAAGAAGGTTGTGTAGTAGACATCAAGGGTCCAAGTCTCCTAGATCATGTTCGTTCCGAAAATCATGTTCCCGAAGGTTTCATTCCGTTTGGACTCCGTTTGATATTCTTTTCTTGCGAAACCCTAAAATAGGCAAAAAAAACAACAATTCTGGGTTGGGCCTCCGGTTAATAGGTTAGTCCAAAAAATAATATAAAAGTGTATAAAAAAGCCCAATAATGTTTAAAACAGGATATAATATAGCATGGAACAATAAAAAATTATAGAAACATTGGAGACGTATCATCTTGATACGTCTCCGTCGTATCTACTTTTCCAAACACTTTTTCCCTTGTTTTGGACTCTAACTTGCATCCGGCATAGTTCTGTGTCACCCTAGGTTATGACTGTTACATGATGAACCACATCCCGCATAATTCTTTATCACCAATCCATTGCCTACGAGCTTTCCATACACTGTTCTTCGCTTATTTACTTTTTCATTGTTATTGCTATCATGACTACAAAATACCAAAAGCATTACTTTTGCAAACCCTACAACGGGAATCCCTCACGCTTGCGCGACACGGAGAGCACCATAGGACTGCACCAATAATAAAACATGCAACTCAAACCAATCACGATCATCAATTAACCCATAGGACAAAAACGGACCTACTCAAACATCATAGGATAGCCATACATCATTGGGAAATAATATATAGCGTTGAGCACCATGTTTAAGTAGAGATTACAGCGGGTAAAAGATGGGTTACACCGCTGCATAGAGGGGGAAGAGTTGGTGATGATGGCGGTGAAGTTGTTGGTGAAGATTGCGGTGATGATGATGGCCCCCGGTGGCACTCCGATGCCACCGGAAGCGAGGGGGAGAGAGCCCCCCTCCTTATTATTTTTCCTTGACCTCCTCCCTAGATGCGAGAAGGGTTTCCCCTCTGGTCCTTGGCCTCCATGGCATGGGAGGGGCGAGAGCCCCTCCGAGATTGGATCTGTCTCTCTGTTTCTCTCTATTTCTGCATTCTTAGATTCTACCCTTTCACCGTTTCTTATATTCCCGGAGATTTGTAACTCCGATTGGGCTGAAATTTTAACACTATCTCTATCCGGATATTAGCTTTCTTGCGGTGAAAGAAGGGCACCAACCGCCTTACGGGGTGGCCACGAGGGTCAGGGGTGCGCCCCCTGCCTCGTGCCTCCCTCGGGCACCGTCTCGCGTGGATATTTCTTCCAAAAATCATATATATTCCAAAAAAATCTCCGCCAGTTTTTATCCCGTTTGGACTCTGTTTGATATGGATATTCTGCGAAACAAAAAACATGCAACAAACAGGAATTGGCACTGGGCACTGGATCAATATGTTAGTCCCAAAAATAGTATAAAAAGTTGCCAAAAGTATATGAAAGTTGTAGAATATTGGCATGGAACAATGAAAAATTATAGATACGATGGAGACGTATCATTTACCTTGCATACCAACATGCTATCAAAATGGTTGTGATGTGGTATGATGGGGTGGTATCCTCTTTTGAATGATTTAAGTGACTTGACTTGGCACATGTTCACGCCTGCAGTTGAAACAAAATCAACATAGCCTTCACGATATTTATGTTCATGGTGGATTATATCCTACTCATGCTTGCACTCAATGTTCATTGACTTTAATGCATGTTCATGGCTGTTGTTGCTCTCTAGTTGGTCGCTTCTCAGTCTTTTGCTAGCCTTCACCTGTACTAAGCGGGAATACTGCTTGTGCATCCAATTCCATAAACCCCAAAGTTACTCCATATGAGTCCACTATACCTTCCTATATGCGGTATCTACCTGCCGTTCCAAGAAAATTTTTATGTGCCAACCTCTAAACCTTCAAATAAGCATTCTATTTTGTATGCTCGAATAGCTCATGTATCAACTAGGGCTGTCCGTATCTTCCATGTTAGGCGGGTTATTCTCAAGAGGAGTGGACTCCGCTCCTCACTCACGAGAAAATGGCTGGTCACCGGGATGCCCGGTCCCATGCTTTATGCAAATCAAATCAAAATAATTGCAAACAAAACTACCACTGGGACTGTTATTAGTTGGAGGCACTCGTTGTTTCGAGCAAGCCATTGATTGATGCTTGTTGGTGGAGGGGGAGTATAAACTTTACCATTCTGTTTGGAAACTGCCTATAATGTGTGTAGCATGGAAGATATCGCCATCTCTTGGTTGTTATGTTGACAATGAAAGTATACCGCTCAAAATATTATTCATATCTGTTTCAAAACCGAGCTCTGGCACCTCTACAACTCCATGCTTCTCTCTGTGAAGGGCCTATCTATTTACTTTTATGTTGAGTCATCCTCCTCTTATTAAAAAGCACCCGCTGGAGAGCACCTCTATCATTTGCATTCATTACTGCTTAGTTTACATTGAGTATGACTTGACTAGATCTTTTTTACCATGAATTAAGATGTCTAGTCAGTCCTTGATCTTTAAAGGTGCTCTGCATTTATGTTTTGCGGTCTCAGAAAGGGCTAGAGAGATACCATCTTGTTATATCATATTATGATTGTTTTGAGAAAGTGTTGTCTTCCGAGATTTATTATTATTGCTCGCTAGTTGATTATGCCATTGATATGAGTAAACATGAGACCTAAGTGTTATTGTGAATATGGTTAGTTCATAATCTTTGCTGAAAACTTGAATGCTGGCTTTACATATTTGCAACAACAAGAGCAAACAGAGTTTGTAAAAGTTTTTCTTTATCACTTTCAGTTTATCAACTGAATTGCTTGAGGATAAGCAAAGGTTTAAGCTTGGGGGAGTTGATACGTCTCCATCGTATCTACTTTTCCAAACACTTTTGCCCTTGTTTTGGACTCTAACTTGCATGATTTGAATGTATCTAACCCGGACTGACGTTGTTTTCAACAGAATTGCCATGGTGTTATTTATGTGCAGAAACAAAAGTTCTCGGAATGACCTGAAACTTCACGGGGAGTATTTTCAGAAATAATAAAAATACTGGCAAAAGATGAAGAACAGGGGGGCTACATCCTAGCCACGAGGGTGGGGGCGTGCCTGCCCCCCTGGGCGCGCCCCCTACCTCGTGGGCCCCCTGGAGCTCCTCCGGCCTCAACTCCAACTCTATATTTTTGGTTTCGGAGAGAAAAAATCAAGGAGAAAGATTCATCGCGTTTTACGATACGGAGCCGCCGCCAAGCCCTAAAACCTCTCGGGAGGGCTGATCTGGAGTCCGTTTGGGGCTCCGAAGAGGGGAATCAGTCGCCATCGTCATCATCAACCATCCTCCATCACCAATTTCATGATGCTCACCGTCGTGCGTGAGTAATCCCATCGTAGGCTTGCTGGACGGTGATGGGTTGGATGAGATTTATCATGTAATCGAGTTAGTTTTGTTAGGGTTTGATCCCTAGTATCCACTACGTACTGAGATTGATGTTGCTATGACTTTGCTATGCTTAATGCTTGTCACTAGGGCCCGAGTGCCATAATTTCAGATCTGAACCTATTATGTTTTCATCAATATATGAGTGTTCTAGATCCTATCTTGCAAGTCTATAGTCACCTACTATGTGTTATGATCTGGTAACCCCGAAGTGACAATAATCGGGACCACTCCCGGTGATGACCGTAGTTTGAGGAGTTCATGTATTCACTATGTGTTAATACTTCGGTCTGGTACTCTATTAAAAGGAGGCCTTAATATCCCTTAGTTTCCGTTAGGACCCTGCTGCCACGAGAGGGTAGGACAAAAGATATCATGCAAGTTCTTTTCCATAAGCACGTATGACTATATTCGGAATACATGCCTACATTACATTAATGAATTGGAGCTAGTTCTGTGTCACCCTAGGTTATGACTGTTACATGATGAACCGCATCCGGCATAATTCTCCATCACCGATCCATTGCCTACAAGATTTCCATATATTGTTCTTCGCTTATTTACTTTTCCGTTGCTATTGCTATCATCACTGCAAAATACCAAAACATTACTTTTGCTATCGTTACCTTTTGCTACCGTTACCACTACTATCATATTACTTTGCTACTAAATACCTTGCTGTAGATATTAAGTTTCCAGGCGTGGTTGAATTGACAACTCAGCTGCTAATTCTTGAGAATATTCTTTGGCTCCCCTTGTGTCGAATCAATAAATTTGGGTTGAATACTCTACCCTCGAAAACTGTTGCGATCCCCTATACTTGTGGGTTATCAAGACTATTTTCTGGCGTCGTTGCCGGGGAGCATAGCTCTATTCTTTGAGTCACTTGGGATTTATATATCTTCTTATCATTATGAAGAACTTGAAAGATCCAAGAACCAAGATTTACCCCTCAACTACGAGGGGAGGTAAGGAACTGCCATCTAGCTCTACACTTGATTCACCTTCTGTTTTGAGTAAGCTTGCGACACCTAGACCTGCTTCTGTTATTAATTCTGATATGTCGCATGTTATTGCTGATGCCACTTCTGCTATGCACGATACTTATGATGAAACTACTTCTATGCCTGATACTACTGGGCCACTTGGTGAATTTCTTGATGAACAACTTACTAGGGCTAGAGAGAATGAAATTATTGAAACTGATTATATTGAAGATAGTGATGATGAAGACTCTCCCCCTAATAAATATGAATTGCCTGTTGTGTCTGAGGGTTATGTTCTAGATGAAGAATCTGCTAGAGCTATTCTTGCTTGTAATGATAGAAGTGCTCTTAAGAAGTTATTAGCTAAATGGAAGCAGCAATCTCTTAATGCTAGAATGAAACCTGATCCTGCTTTTGCTACTTCACCTATATTTGTTACTGATAAGGATTATGAATTCTCTGTTGATCCTGAGATAATTACTTTGGTTGAATCTGATCCTTTTTATGGCTATGAATCTGAAACTGTTGTGGCACATCTTACTAAATTGAATGATATAGCCACCCTATTCACTAATGATGAGAGAACTCGCTACTTTTATATCCTTAAAATATTTCCGTTCTCATTAAAGGGTGATGCTAAGATACGGTTTAATTCTCTTGACCCTGGTTGTGTGTGTAGTCCCCAGGATATGATTTATTACTTCTCTGCTAAATATTTCCCTGCTCATAAGAAACAAGTTGCCTTGAGGGATATATATAATTTTGTACAAATTGAAGAAGAGAGTCTCCCACAAGCTTGGGGGAGGCTCCTCCAATTACTTAATGCTTTGCCTGATCATCCTCTTAAGAAAAATGAAATACTTGATTTCTTTTATAATGGACTAACCGATGCTTCCAGAGATTACCTGGATAGTTGTGCTGGTTCTGTTTTCAGGGAGAGAACACCGGATGAAGCTGAAATTTTATTAAATAATATGTTGACAAATGAAAATAATTGGACACCTCCTGAGCCTATTCCTAAACCAACTCTGAAGAAGAGGGGAGTTCTATTTCTCAGTCCTGAAGATATGCAAGAGGCAAAGAAATCTATGAAATAAAAAGGTATTAAAGCTGAAGATGTTAAGAATTTACCTCCTATTGAAGAAATACATGGTCTTAATTTACCGCTTGTTGAAGAAACACATGGTCTTGATAACCCGACACATGTAGTAAAGGTAAATTCTCTCTATAGATATGATAAAGCTGAAACCCCATTTACTAAGTTTGCTAGCCCATGCTTAGATGAGTTTGATAAATTTATGGTTAAGCAAGAAGACTTCAATGCTTATTTTGGTAGAGAATTAAAACATAGTGCTGACATGCTTGAACACTTGGGTGATTATATGGCTAATATTAAAGGTGAACTTAAACTCATTAGTAAACATGCTTCTATGGTTACCACCCAAGTAGAACAAGTGCTTAAGGTTCAAAATGATTTGCTCAATGAATTGAATAGTAAGTGTCGGTGTCAAAACCGGCGGATCTCGGGTAGGGGGTCCCGAAATGTGCGTCTAGGCAGATGGTAACAGGAGGCAGGGGACACGAAGTTTTACCCAGGTTCGGGCCCTCTTGATGGAGGTAAAACCCTACGTCCTGCTTGATTAATATTGATGATATGGGTAGTACAAGAGTAGATCTACCACGAGATCAGAGAGGCTAAACCCTAGAAGCTAGCCTATGGTATGATTGTATGTTGTCCTACGGACTAAAACCCTCCGGTTTATATAGACATCGGAGGGGGCTAGGGTTACACAAGGTCGGTTACAAAGGAGGAGATATACATATCCGTATTGCCTAGCTTGCCTTCCACGCCAATTAGAGTCCCATCCGGACACGAGACGAAGTCTTCAATCTTGTATCTTCATAGTCCAGCAGTCCGGCCAAAGGATATAACCCGGCTGTCCGGAGACCCCCTAATCCAGGACTCCCTCAGTAGCCCCCGAACCAGGCTTCAATGACAATGAGTCCGGCGCGCAGTGTTATCTTCGGCATTGCAAGGCGGGTTCTCCTCCAACTTTCAAGTGTTCGTAAGCAGTGTCCGGCTCCATAAATGTTGAACCTCTTGGCTTATGTGCCCAATAAGGACTTTCTCCCACACGTCGAATGAATACGAGGTGCCAGGGCGTTTTTACATTCGCCCCCCTAGCCATATAAATAAATTGTCTATTAAAGGGATGGGGATTCTTAGATCCGATCCATATCATCCTCCCCCAGCGAGAATTCATCAGAGCGTGCTTCGGAAAGATCCATTCCAGCATGGCCGACCTCCGCAGCTCCTCCTCCCACCCCCGTAACCCTAAACCCGGCGATTGGGAGAGGTGTTCAGTCCCGCACAGTCGATTAGTCGAGATGCGGACTAAGGGATTTCTCCCTCCGGTGTATATGGTGCCCATTCGAGCTGGGCTCGCCACCTACAATGGCGTGGCGCAAGCAGAGAGCCTTCCTTGTCCCTCCATGGGGGAACGGGTCTGCCTTGTTCCTTATTTACTAAGGGGACTTGGATTTCCAATTCATCCGTTCCTCCGCGGGCTCCTGGAGTTCTACGGCCTCCAATTACACAATCTCATCCCTGCCTCCATTCTACATATCGCCGGCTATGTTGCTCTCTGCGAGTTGTTCCTGGACTGCAAGGCTCACTTCGAGCTATGGAAAAGGCTATTCTGCCTTGTCCCTCGCACATAGAGGGAATCACTTTATCAAGTGGGCGGAGCCGAAATATGGTGCATCGCTGATACCGAATACCTGTCCGGAAGCCGTCCGAAGACTGGCCTTCAGAATGGTTTTATATGGAGGACGTCCCCCTTCCGGACCCTGTTCGGCGGGGTCTTCCTGAGTTCAACAATGCTCCTCTGAAGAAGCGCCGAAGTTGGCGCCCACGGAGCCCCCAGGCAGAAGACAACGGAGAAGTCCTCTATCTGATGAACCGGATCAAAGCACTAGCTCGATCAGGATTGACAATAATTGAAGTTATGTCGATTTGCATAATGCGGGGAGTGCAGCCACTTCAATATCGTGGGCACCCCTTGTGGTGTTATAACGGGGTGGATGACGCCACCGCTGCGGGCGTAAGGGTTCGGACAATGCTGCCGCTCTAGCGAAGATTCTGTCCGAACTGTTCAAGGGTGAGGAAGAGGAGTTCACCCGTATCAAGCCACGGGATGGATTCTCCATGTACAATCCTCCAAGCTGGGTAAGTTATATCTCCCTGCTCCCATTTTTCCCGCATTCTTAGTCGTAAGTATTCACCTTGCCACTTTGCGGCAAGAATTGCAAAAAGCCATAAAGGAGGTCAGCAGCCCTTCTCCACAACCAGAGGACCCTAACCGGGCCCTCGACTCCGGACTTGAAGAAGATCCGGTTATCTCTGTGGAACTGATAGACCGGCAGTTCTATCAGTTAAGCTGCGACGATGCCCTGGTGGCCATTATGGCCAACTATCCCGGACTGCTCCCTGCATCGCAGGTAAGAAAAATCAAAAAGTCCCAACTCCAAAACTAGGATCCCCTTTTAGTCACTTCACCCACCATATATACATGGCATCTTTTACAGGGAAGGCATTCGGGATGCCCTGCCAAACCCGCAGCAACTTGCCAACAAGAGGTACCGAGGCCGGGTAGGCCAAGAAGGAAGGCGGTCAGGACGGAGACGCCGACGCAAAGGTATAGGAAAAACCCCGCTCCATGGTTGTCGTCTTTCTCAAAACGCAATGACGCCCGCCTTTCTTTAACAGAAAGAACGCTCGCCGGAATATGTCTGGCGATGCTGCCAATCAAGCTTCCACCAGTCGGGCGCCAGGACCGGACATGGAGGCGGAAGGCGATATGGGGCAGGCGCCGGATAATCCCCCTACAGAGGATGCGGATAGATTATCCGCTACAAACTCAGAAGTGGAAAGCGCCATGAATCATAGGCGTCGCCGGGCCGTACTCCGCGACACTTGTTTCTCACCAGAGGCGTTCGACGCCTTTAATTCTGGAGAGGCGTATCTCCGTGCTGCTCAAGATGGTCTAGCCAGAGCCACGGATCAGTGTGTAAAGGATGTACGGGTGAGTAAATCTGACGATTTATATGTATCAGTAGCCCCTGAGACTTGAAACAGTTAGCAGAATTGATTTAAGGATCATCTTTAATGTGTAGGTTCTTACAGAGAAGAATACTAGGCTGTCCCCGGAGCTGGAGGAATGCAAGACCCAACTGGGGGCCGCTCTTGCCGCATTGCAGGAACAGAAAAAGCCTCCCGCTGGTAACATTTACTTTAAAGAATGGTGGTTACCATATAGTGTGCGGCATGTCTGTAGATCTAACAATTGATTTTGCAGATGAATCCGAAGAAAGTCCAGGGGACCAGCATGCTATGCGACAGCTAAAGGCTGGCAAACGCGTGCTGACTAAGGTTATGCTGGAGAAAAACAATCTCCAAGACGCCAACATTAAGCTGAACGTGGAACTAAAAGACGTTCGGGGCCAGCTTGCGGACTCCGAGAAGGAGAATAAGCGGCTTCGGCGCGGCATTTTCAGTAAGTGTTTGAACGAATCCTTTTTAAAGGAGTTTGCTGAAGAAGCTGTCTAACAGCGTTATGTCTGTAGATATGCTGACGGGTCGTCCCGCGGAGGAAACGCCCGGGTCTGCGGGTGATCTTCTGTCCGAGCTGTCACATCTGCATGAACAAGTTCGGCAGGTTTTGCAGGGCGTTGTCTAGGCCTTGTGGCCGTCTGTCTCCCTGCCAGAAGGCGTTGCAGAGCTTGTGGAGAAGCTGAAGGGAGCACGGCGGCGCTTTCGTTTATGGAAGATATCAGCCTACCGACAGGGTGCCAGAGAAGCCTAGGCCATGGTGAAGACGCGGTATACCAGGGCAGACCCAAATCACATGGCCGAGGTCGGACCTGTGGGGCCCGACGGAAAAGAGATCCCCGTTAGCTTAGTTTATGGGCAAGTAGAATTAGCCGCAAAGTATTCTCAATAGGATTGTAAGCTGGACCACCTGTTGGATGGTATAGAGGAGGAATTTAGTCAGTCCGCATGACTATGTAATTAAAGTGACATGTATAATGCCTTCTAGCCAGATTGTAGATCATTTGTCGTTGCGGACCTTTTCGCTTCAACCTCTGGGCCCGATAGTCCAGAGTGAATCCGAATACCCGCTCAGTTATATAAAACCGGGGTATGTGTGGAGACCAGGCGTAGGGGTCATTAGTGCTTTATCAGACAAGTGCCCAACTAGTTATGTTATATTACATGGGTAGTAAGAAACATCTTCCAGGGAGAATAGTTCCGTTAGGGGTTCCTTTCCCTGGGTAAGCATGCCCTAAAGTGCATGTCCGGACTGCGATAAGAAACGCAGAAAAAGCATCTGGGGGCAGATATGGATAATAAAAATCATCTTTTGTTCACCGACCGAATATTCCCTTAAGAACGCTAGCTTTCGGCTTCACCCAGTCTGAGGTACACATCCGGCTGACCCGGCAGTAACAATTGCAGAGGTGCTCCCCTTATGCCCTAGCCAAATTAACGGGAACGTAGGGCATACATACAAGAGCCAGGCAACCCAGCTTGGCCAAAACTTAAGTCATATCGATGCATATAATGGTGAAAAAAGGTACATGCGGAAGTATAACACATGTGTTGGGCGTGAGGCCCAGATAAATAATTTAAGCTTCTGTGAAAGAAGCCCCCAGGTATGAAGAGTGCGGCTAGCGCATCTGTAATGTACAAGCGAGGCATAAGGTGACCCTTGAAGGCCTAGAGAAATAATAAGAGAAAGAAAGAAAGGGAAACAAGACAGATGATGTATATGCAGAAAATGGACAAAGGGAGGGGACTAACATAGAGTCCGGTGCTAGGCGTAGAATCTTCGGAGCCTGGCCACGTTCCATGGGTTGGGCTCGAGTCGACTAGTCGATGCATCCCGCAGTCGGTACGCTCCACCGGTCAGAACTTGGTCAATAATGAAGGGACCTTCCCATTTGGGCTCGAGCTTGTTCTTTTTCTTATCCGGCAGGCGTAGAACTAGTTCGCCAACGTTATAAGTTTTGGCCCGTACTTCTCTGCTTTGGTATCTGCGAGCCTGTTGCTGATAAAATGCGGAACGGGCTTTGGCTACGTCGCGCTCCTCCTCCAAGGTGTCCAGACTGTCCTGCCGATCAAGCTCGGCTTCTCTTTCTTCGTACATGCACACTCGAGGTGAGTCATGAATTATATCACAGGGCAAGACTGCCTCTGCGCCATACACCATAAAGAATGGTGTATATCCGATACTATGATTCGGCGTGGTCCGCAGCCCCCAGAGTACAGAGTCGAGCTCCTCTACCCAGTGCATGTCAGACTCCGTTAAGGAACGCACTAATCTGGGTTTAATGCCGCTCATTATAAGACCGTTTGCTTGCTTGACTTGACCGTTGGTTTGTGGGTGATAGACTGAAGCATAATCGAGCTTGATACCCATTTTGCTGCACCAAAGTTTTACCTTGTCGGTCGTGAAGTTCGTGCCATTGTCAGTGATGATGCTATGGGGGATGCCATAACGGTGTACAACCCCGGATATGAAGTCTATCACTGGTCCGGATTCGATTGTTTTAACAGGTTTGGCCTCTATCCATTTGGTGAATTTATCCACCATGACCAATAAGTATTTTTCTTGTGGGTTCCCCCTTTAAGGGGTCCAACCATGTCAAGCCCCCAGACCGCAAAGGGCCATGTAATGGGGATTGTTTGGAGGGCGGTGAGTGGCATGTGGCTTTGATTTGCAAAGAGCTGGCAACCGGTGCAACGTTGGACCAAGTCCTGTGCGTCTACCCGGGCTGTTGGCCAATAGAATCATGTGCGGAAGGCCTTGCTTACAAGGGCCCGGGCTGCGGCGTGATGACCGCCGAGTCCGGCGTGAATTTCTGCCAAAAGATTCTGCCCTTCCTCTTCGGAGATGCACCTTTGAAGGACTCCGATAGTGCTTTTTTGTACAATTCTCCCTCATGGACCCTGTAGGCCTTGGATCGCCGCACTATGCAGCGTGCCTTGTTTTGGTCCTCCGGAAGTTCCTGTCTAGTTAGGTAGGCCAGGAATGGTTCTGTCGATGGGACAATAATGGCCATTATTACGTGGGCTGAAGGTGTTATTTCGGTGGCAGAGCCTCCGATTGTGTCAGAGCATTCGGTATCGAGCATTTTGGCCGGGTCCGGACTATTGTTACCGGTGTCTCCTTTCCATACTACGGATGGCTTGAACAACCTTTCCAGAAATATATTGGGGGGGACCGTATCGCGTTTTGCACCGATGCGGGCGAGGACATCCGCCGCCTGATTGTTTTCCCGAGCCACATGGTGAAATTCGAGCCCCTCGAACCGAGCTGACATTTTTAGGACGGCGTTTCGATAGGCCGCCATTTTCGGATCCTTGGCATCAAAGTCTCCATTTATTTGGGATATTGCGAGGTTTGAATCCCCACGCACCTCCAGGCGTTGAATGCCCATGGAGACTGCCATCCGAAGACCATGCAACAGAGCTTTGTATTCGGCTGCATTGTTGGAGTCTGTATACAATATTTGCAGTACGTACTAAACGGTATCCCCGATTGGGGATGTTAGGATGACGCCAGCCCCTAGACCGGCCAGCATTTTAGAACCGTCGAAGTGCATGATCCAGTTGGAGTATGCGTTGTACTCTTTAGGGAGTTCGGCCTCCGTCCATTCGGCGACGAAGTCGGCCAATACTTGCGATTTAATGGCTCGTCGGGGTTTGTATGTTATGTCGAACGGAAGGAGCTCAATGGCCCATTTGGCAATCCGACCCGTAGCGTGGCGGTTGTTTATAATATCATTAAGTGGCACTTCCGAGGCTACCGTAATCGAACACTCTTGAAAGTAGTGTCGTAGCTTCCGGGACGCCATGAATACCGCATAGGCTATCCTTTGATAATGTGGGTACCGTAATTTGCATGGAGTGAGGACAGTGGATACATAGTATACCGGCTTTTGAAGAGGGAATTTATGTTTGGCAGCTTCTCGTTCGACGACGAGCACTGCGCTTACAACTTGATGGGTTGCCGCAATGTACAATAGCATTGGTTCGCCAATGTTTGGCGCGGCCAGGATTGGGTTGGTTGCCAAAGTGTCCTTTATTTCTTCCAATCCGGCTATGGCAGTGTCCGTCCACTCGAAGTGTTCGGTGCGCCGAAGAAGGCGATAAAGGGGTAAAGCTTTTTCTCCTAAGCGGGAGATAAAGCGGCTTAAAGCCGCCACGCATCCAGTTAACTTCTGGATTTGTTTGAGGTCTTTTGGTGTAGCCAACTGTGACAAAGCTCGGATTTTGGCCGGATTAGCTTCAATACCTCTACTGGAGACAATGAAACCCAGGAGCTTTCCGGCTGGTACGCCGAAAACACATTTTTCCGGATTGAGCTTGATGTCGTATGTTCAGAGGTTGTCGAATATGAGCCTCAAGTCGTCTATCAAAGAGTCGACGTGTTTGGTTTTAACAAGCACATCGTCTACATATGCCTCTACTGTTTTGCCAATTTGTTTCTCTAGACATGTCTGAATCATGCGTTGATATGTTGCGCCGGCGTTCTTGAGCCCAAAAGGCAT
This sequence comes from Triticum aestivum, assembly GCF_018294505.1. Taxonomy (NCBI): domain Eukaryota; kingdom Viridiplantae; phylum Streptophyta; class Magnoliopsida; order Poales; family Poaceae; genus Triticum; species Triticum aestivum. The sequence goes on along the minus strand of NC_057800.1, from coordinate 63,622,623 downwards.
TGTATTAAAACAGAAGGGACCGTATGGTGTGATGAATGCCGTTGCGGCTTGGTCGGACTCCGCCATCTTGATTTGGTGGTAACCGGAGTATGCATCGAGGAAACACAATGACTCGTGTCCTGCGGTAGCATCAATGATTTGATCGATGCGTGGGAGGGGGAAGGGATCCTTTGGGCAAGCTTTATTGAGGTCTTTGACATCGACACAAAGGCGCTAGGATTTGTCCTTCTTTGGTACCATCACCAGGTTTGCTAGCCAGTCCAGGTGTTTTATTTCTTTGATGAATCCGGCCTCCAATAACTTGGCTAGTTCCTCTCCCATGGCCTGTCTCTTAGGTTCGGAGAAACACCGAAGAGCATGCTTGACCGGCTTGCATCCCTTTAGGATATGGAGGCTATGCTCGGCCAGCCTACGTGGGATTCCTGGCATGTCTGAGGGATGCCAGGCGAATATGTCCCAGTTCTCGTGCAGGAACTCTCGTAGTGCGGCGTCCACAGCGGGGCTTAACTGTGCCCCGATGGAGGCTGTTTTGTAGGGTCTGTTGGGTGGACTTGGAATTTGACTATTTCATCCGCTGGTTTAAAAGAGGTGGACTTGGATCTCTTGTCGAGTATCACGTCGTCCCTGTCCACTATGGAGCGTAGCGTGGTTAATTCCTCGGCCGAGAGAGCTTCGGATAGTGCCTCGAGGGCCAATGCGGTTGTTTTGTTTTCGGCTCCGCGCTGTGTCCGGATCGCTGGCGAGAGTGATGATTTCGTTGGGCCCGGGCATTTTGAGCTTCATGTACCCGTAATGAGGTATGGCTTGGAAGTTTGTGAATGCCTCCCGTCCTAAAAGAGCGTGATAACCACTGCTGAACGGGGCCACTTGGAATGTAATTTCTTCGGACCTGTAATTATCGGGCGTGCCGAATACCACATCTAGTGTGATTTTCTCAGTACAGCGTGCTTCCCGACTGGGCATGATTCCTCTAAAGGTTGTGCTACTTTGCTCAATGCGGTTCCAGTCTATTTCCATCTTTTGAAGAGTTTCCTCATAGATGAGGTTTAATCCGCTACCGCCGTCCATGAGTACTTTGGTGAGTCAAAATCCGTCCATGATTGGACTGAGGACCAGTGCGGCTAGTGCTCGGGCTGTTCGGAATTTAGGTTCGTCACTGGCATGAAGGTAATAGCCGTGTCACTCCATGGATTTATTGCTGCTACGTGGCAGATTTCGGCCATGCTGCGGAGTGTTCGCTTGCGTCTATTATTTGACGTGAAGGTCTCAAAGACCGTTAACACCGTATTGTTATCCATGGGATGGTGCTCTATGGTATTTGGGAGAATTAGATCCTCACCACTTCTGGCCACATGCCGGAGTATCCAACATGCTCTAAGGCTGTGCGTTGGTATTGTATCCGTTGTACTATGAATTTTGCAGGGTCCCTTGAGCCATCCCTCCAGTACGGTTCCATACCCTGTAGAGGGTTTTTGCTTTTTGGTAGTTGACCCGGGTGTATTGTGATAATGCACCCTTTTGTTTCGAACTGGGTTTGTATTCAGGGTCGGATTATCCCAGAACTTTATTTCAGTTTTCCAGGCACTTTCCATCGCACAGTACTTTCATACTATGGACGCCAAGTCAGCGAAGCATGTTATCTCACGGCGATTTATGGCGTTAAGGATTCCCTTGTCCGTGCAATTATTCAGAAAAATAGGATTGCGTCTTCCTCGCGACAGTCCTTAACCTTGTTCATCGCAAGGAGGAATCTGGGCCAATAGTGATGTACTGTTTCCTGGGGCTCTTTCCTGATGTGGGAAAGATCGCTTATGTTTGGGTGGGTGGGTGGAATTGAATCCGAGCCCTCACCTAATCTGGGATCCAGGGGCCGAGGAATTTTCAATTTTGGAAGTTTCGGTTCCGGGGTGTGACCTGGTAATCCTGGCCCACTGCCTGACTCTAAGTACAGGGATTGGATGTTGTCCTCCCGCGAACGGGCGTCCGGCTCAGAGAGCTCGGGAATCCGGACATAGTTGGTCCTAAAGATCGAGGAAAGGTCGCCGCATTGTTCCTCCACCACTGCAATATGATGGGTGACCGGTGGAGAGTTAATCTCCCTTTGATCGAGTTTAAGCCCAATCCGATCATAGTCTGTAGCGACTCCCAAGGCGGCGATGCGATCTAAGAGCTCGTTTAAGGAGGCGAGATCCATTGGATCCATCTATTCGGCGAGTGCCGATTTGATGTCGAGGATGTTTTCGATGACCCGAGAAGTCATCGTCGGCGCGATGGCCGAACAGGTGTTCATGATGAAACCGCCTAGCCGAAGAGTTTGGCCGACAGCCAAAGCTCCCCCGACAGTAGTACCGTCTTTAAAGACGAGATGATACATCCTTCCTTCTGGCGACGGCACAGAGGAACTCTCAATGAAAGCACCAATGTCAGTGTCAAAACCGGCGGATCTCGGGTAGGGGGTCCCGAACAGTGCGTCTAGGCGGATGGTAACAGGAGGCAGGGGACACGAAGTTTTACCCAAGTTCGGGCCCTCTTGATGGAGGTAAAACCCTATGTCCTGCTTGATTAATATTGATGATATGGGTAGTACAAGAGTAGATCTACCACAAGATCAGAGAGGCTAAACCCTAGAAGCTAGCCTATGGTATGATTGTATGTTGTCCTACGGACTAAAACCCTCTGGTTTATATAGACACCGGAGGGGGCTAGGGTTACACAAGGTCGGTTACAAAGGAGGAGATATACATATCCGTATTGCCTAGCTTGCCTTCCACGCCAAGTAGAGTCCCATCCGGACATGAGACGAAGTCTTCAATCTTGTATCTTCATAGTCCAGTAGTCCGGCCAAAGGATATAATCCGGCTGTCCGGAGACCCCCTAATCCAGGACTCCCTCAGTAAGAATAATGATTATGCTATTAGAGTGGCTACTAGAACTGGTAAAATGACTCAGGAACCTTTGTATCCTGAAGGCCACCCTAAGAGAATTGAGCAAAATTCTCAGAGAAATAATATAGATGCACCTAGTCCTTCTAAAAGGAAGAAAAAGAAAAATGATAGGACTTTGCATGCTTCTAGTGAACCTATTGATGCAACACCTGAGAACCCAAATGATATTTCTATTTCTGATGCTGAAACACAATCTGGTAATGAGCCTGAAACTAGTGATAATGTTAATGATAATGTTCATGATGATGCTCAACCTAGCAATGATAACGATGTAGAAATTGAACCTGTCGTTGATCTTGATAACCCACAATCAAAGAATCAACGTTAGGATAAGAGAGACTTTGTTGCTAGGAAACATGGTAAAGAAAGAGAACCATGGGTTCAAAAACCCATGCCTTTTCCTCCCAAACCATCCAAGAAAAAGGATGATGAGGATTTTGAGCGCTTTGCTGAAATGATTAGACCTATCTTTTTGCGTATGCGATTAACTGATATGCTCAAAATGAATCCTTATGCTAAGTATATGAAAGAAATTGTCACTAATAAAAGAAAGATACTGGAAGTTGAAATTTCCACCATGCTTGCTAATTATACTTTTAAAGGTGGAATACCAAAGAAACTTGGAGATCCAGGAGTACCCACTATACCATGCTCTATTAAAAGAAACTACGTTAAAATTGCTTTATGTGATCTTGGAGCCGGTGTTAGTGGCATGCCTCTCTCTTTATATCGTAGACTTGATTTGAATAAATTGACACCTACTGAAATATCTTTGCAAATGGCTGAATCAACTGCTATACATGTCGATATTTGTGAGGATGTGCCTGTTGTGGTTGCAAACGTTACTATTTTAACGGACTTTGTTATTCTTGATATTCCCGAGGACGATAATATGTATATTATTCTTGGAAGACCCCTTTTAAATACTGCAGGGGCTTTTATTGGTTGCAACAAAGGCAATGCCACTTTTCATTTTAATGGTAATGAGCATACGGTACACTTTTCGAGGAAACAACCTCAAGTTCATAGTATCAATTCTATTGGAAAAATTCCATCGATTATTTTTGGAGGTTTTGAATTTCCTCTTCCTACTGTCAAGAAGAAATATGATATTCTTATTATTGGGGATGTGCATATCCCTGTTGAGGTAACTTAGTGTTATTCGAAATTTCTCCGGTTCCATGTTATTTGGAATGAGTTTGTTAACAAGACTTGACCAACCTTGTTAATGGATTCCTTTTGATGATCATGAGATGGATGAAGTTAGAAAGCACAACCTTCTGTACCCTCCTTTTACTTTCTGTTATTTATATTAAATAAAGCAAAAATAGTAATTTCTGTCTGTTATCTGAATTATCCGTGCAATATAAAAGTACCCTGAAAATAAAAGTTCTCCTAATGCCTTGAAATTTAAATATGTTTTTTTCTGGAATATTTGAGAATATTTGGCTCTGAGAACACAGCAGGGGGGCATCCACCTGGCCACGAGGGTGGAGGGCGCGCCCTACCCCCCTGGGCGTGCCCCCTGCCTCGTGGGCCCACGGTGGCCCTCCTCCACTTATTCCTGCACTCACACACTTCTTCTTCCTCCCACAAACACCAATATCCAGCTCAAGCATGAGTTCTAGCTCATTTTGCTGCGATTTTCGATCTCCTTGCTCAAAGCACCTCTCACAAAACTACTTTAGGGGATTGTTCCTTGGTATGTGACTCCTCCATTGGTCTAATTAGTTTTTGTTCTAGTGCTTTATTCATTGCATATTTTTGATGCTTAGGTGACCCCGTTCTTGAGCTTGCATGTCAAATTTATATGGTAAAAAGTAGTTTTGATGCATGATATAGGCTCTAGGCACTTGTAGGAGTAGTTGCTATCAATTTTGTTGAGCTTGGTGATACGTCTCCAACGTATCTATAATTTTTGATTGCTCCATGCTATATTATCTACTGTTTTGGACTATATTGGGCTTTATTTTCCACTTTTATATTATTTTTTGGGACTAACCTATTAACCGGAGACCCAGCCCAGAATTGTTGTTTTTTTGCCTATTTCAGTGTTTCAGATAAACGAAATATCAATCGGAGTCCAAACGGAATAAAATCTTTGGGAACGTGATTTTCTCACCGAATGTGATCCAGGAGACTTGGACCCTGCTCCAAGGAACAAAGGAGGCGGTCACGAGGGTGGGGGGCGCCCCCCCTAGGGCGCGCCCCCCTGCCTCGTGGGCCCCTCGTTGCTCCTCCGGCATACTTCTTCCTCCTATATATACACATGTACCCCCAAACGATCAGAACAGGAGCCAAAAACCTAATTCCACCGCCGCAACTTTCTGTATCCACGAGATCCCATCTTGGGGCCTGTTCCGGAGCTCCACCGGAAGAGGGCCGTCATCACGGAGGGCTTCTACATCATCCTAGCCCCTTCGATGAAGTGTGAGTAGTTTACCTCAGACCTTCGAGTCCATAGTTAGTAGCTAGATGGCTTATTCTCTCTCTTTGAATCTCAATACAAAGTTCTCCCCCTTTCTTGTGGAGATCTATTCGATGTAATCTTCTTTTTGCGGTGTGTTTGTTGAGACCGATGAATTCTGGGTTTATGATCAAGTCTATATGTGAATAATATTTGAATCTCCTCTGAATTATTTTATGTATGATTGGTTATCTTTGCAAGTCTCTTTGAATTATCCGTTTGGTTTGACCAACTAGATTGGTAGTTCTTGTCATGAGAGAAGTGCTTAGCTTTGGGTTCGATCTTGCGGTGTCCTTACCCAGTGACAGAAGGGGCGGCAAGGCACATATTATATCGTTGCCATCAAGGATAACAAGATGGGGTTTATTTCATATTGCATGAATTTATCTCTCTACATCATGTCATCTTGCTTAAGGCGTTACTCTGTTTTTAACTTAATACTCTAGATGCATGCTGGATAGCGGTCGATGAGTGGAGTAATAGTAGTAGATGCAGAATTGTTTCGATCTACTTGTCACGGACGTGATGCCTATATACATGATCATGCCTAGATATTCTCATAACTATGCTCAATTCTGTCAATTGCTCAACAGTAATTTGTTCACCCACCGTAGAATACTTATGCTCTTGAGAGAAGCCACTAGTGAAACCTATGGCCCCTGGGTCTATTCTCATCATATCAATCTCCATCACTTTAATCTTGCTTTGCTTTTTACTTTGCCTTTACTTTTTACTTTGCATCTTTATACCAAAAATACCAAAAATATTATATCTATCAGATCTCACTCTCGTAAGTGACCGTGAAGGGATTGACAACCCTAATCGTGTTGGTTGCAAGTAGCTATCGCTTTGTGCAGGTACGAGGGACTTGAGCGTGGGCTCCTACTGGATTGATACCTTAGTTCTCAAAAACTAAGGAAAATACTTACGCTACTCTGCTGCATCATCCCTTCCTCTTCGGGGAAAACCAACGCAAGCTCAAGACATAGCAAGAAGGATTTCTGGCGCCGTTGCCGGGGAGTCTACGCAAAAAGTCAACATACCAAGTACCCATCACAATCCCTATCTCTCGCATTACATTATTTGCCATTTGCCTCTCGTTTTCCTCTCCCCCCAATTCAGCCTTGCCGTTTTATTCGCCCTCTCTCTCTCTATCCTCCCTCTCTTTTTGCCTCTTTTTGCCCGCTTGCTTTTTGTTTGCTCAGATTTCTTGTTTGTCACGATGGCTCCACCGAGATTTGGTGATCTTCACCTTAAAAGGTTAGAGGAGATCGAAACCAACGTCGGGAAGTTTATGGTTTTGCAATTTGAGCATAATAATTTCTTTAGAAACGAGCTTAAGGAACAAAAAAGTTTTATGAGTTATATGAATAAAGATCTAGATGATATGTCTAAAGAATTTGATGGTATAAGATCCCAAATTGCTCGTCTAGAAAAAATGACTGCTGAAATTTTGGATATGCAAGCCACCTTAGTTAATAAGATGGCTGCTAAACCGGATTCCTATGAAAATCAAGATGAAGATCTAAAAGTTATTGATGTGTCCCCTATTAAATCTTTATTTTGCAATATGAATCTTGATGAAACTGAATATGATCTTCCTTTACCTAGAAGGCATTCTAAAAATTCGGAGTATTTAGATCTTAATGATGAAATTGATGAAAGTGGGATTGAAAGAAATAAAAACCTAGATGTTGCTAAACCCACTATATTGGATTTCAAGGAATTTAATTATGAAAGTTTCTCTTTAATTGATTGTATTTCCTTGTTGCAATCTGTGCTAAATTCTCCACATGCTTATAGTCAAAATAAAGCCTTCACCAAATATACTGTTGATGCCTTGATGCAATCTTATGAAGAAAAACTTGAGGTGAAAGTTTCTATCCCTAGAAAACTCTATGATGAGTGGGAACCAACTATTAAAATTAAAATTAAAGATCATGAGTTTTATACTTTGTGTGATTTGGGTGCTAGTGTCTCTACTATTCCCAAGACTTTGTGTGATTTACTAGATTTCCGTAATTTTGACGATTGCTCTTTAAACTTGCATCTTGCGGATTCCACTATTAAGAAACCTATGGGAAGGATTAATGATGTTCTTATTGTTGCAAATAGGAATTATGTGCCCGTAGATTTCATTGTTCTTGATATAGATTGCAATCCTTCTTGCCCTATTATTCTTGGTAGATATTCCCTTAGAACGGTTGGTGCGATTATTGATATGCAGGAAGGGAATATTAGATTTCAATTTCCATTAAAAAATGGCATGTAACACTTTCCTAGAAAGAAAATAAAATTACCATATGAAACTATCATGAGAGCCACTTATGGATTGCCTACCAAAGATGGCAATACCTAGATCTATCCTCGCTTTTATGCCTAGCTAGGGGTGTTAAACGATAGCGCTTGTTGGGAGGAAACCCAATTTTATTTTTATTCCTTGATTTTTGCTCCTGCTTAGTAATAAATAAATTATTGAGCCTCTGTTTTTTTTGTGTTTTTTGTGTTTAATTACTGTTTGTGCCAAGTAGAACCGTTGGGAAGACTTGGGGAAAGTCTTGTTGAATTTGCTGTAAAAAAACAGAAACTTTAGTGCTCACGAGAACTGCTGTCATTTTTATTTTAAGAGTGCTATTTAGTTAATTCTTTTTGCAGATGATTAATATATAAATTCCTCACGTCCAGCTATTTATTTTAGAATTTTTGGGGTTCCAGATCTTGCGCTAGCTACAGATTACTACAGACTGTTCTGTTTTTGACAGATTCTGTTTTTCGTGTGTTGTTTGCTTATTTTGATGAATCTATGGCTAGTAAAATAGTTTATAATCCATAGAGAAGTTGGAATACAGTAGGTTTAACACCAATATAAATAAAGAATGAGTTCATTACAGTACCTTGAAGTGGTCTTTTGTTTTCTTTCGCTAACGGAGCTCACGAGTTTTCTATTTGAGTTTTGTGTTGTGAAGTTTTCAAGTTTTGGGTGAATTCTTTTGATGGATCATGGAACAAGGAGTGGGAAGAGCCTAAGCTTGGGGATGCCCATGGAACCCCCAAGATAATCCAAGGACACCAAAAAGTCAAAGCTTGGGGATGCCCCGGAAGGCATCCCCTCTTTCGTCCACTTCCATCGGTAATTTACTTGGAGCTACATTTTTATTCACCAACATGATATTGTATTATTTGTGTCTTTGTGTATTAGCGTGCCACAATCATCCTTGCTGTACACACCTTTTGAGAGATCCATACATGAATTAAAATTTGATAGAATACTCTATGTGCTTCACTTATATCTTTTGAGCTAGATAATTTTGCTCTATGTGCTTCACTTATATCTTTTGAGCTAAGTAGTTTTGCTCTATGTGCTTCACTTATATCTTTTGAGTGTTATAATTTTGCTCTATGTGCTTCACTTAGATCTTTTAGAGCACGGTGGTGGATTTGTTTTAAAGAAACTATTGATCTCTCATGCTTCACTTAAATTATTTTGAGAGTCTCTTAATAGCATGGTAATTTTCTTAATAACAATATGCTTGGTATTCAAGATTTGTGAAACTTTCTTTTGAGTGTGTTGAATACTAAGAAAAGATTGAAGCATGATAATTGTTTTGAGATATGGAGGTGATAATATTAAAGTCATTCTAGTTGAGTAGTTGTGAATTTAAAGAATACTTGTGTTAAGGTTTGTGATTCCCGTAGCATGCACGTATGGTGAACCGTTATGTAACGAAGTCGGAGCATGATTTATTTATTGATTGTCTTCCTTATGGGTGGCGGTCGGGGACGAGCGATGGTCTTTTCATACCAATCTATCCCCCTAGGAGCATGCGCGTAATACTTTGCTTTGATAACTTCTAGATTTTTGCAATAAGTATATGAGTTCTTTATGACTAATGTTGAATCCATGGATTATACGCACTCTCACCCTTCCACCTTTGCTAGCCTCTCTAATACCGCGCACCTCTCGCCGGTATCATACACCTACCATATACCTTCCTCAGAACAACCACCATACCTACCTATTATGGCATTTCCATAGCCATTCCGAGATATATTGCCATGCAACTTTCCACCATCTAGTTCATCATGACACATTCATCATTGTCATATTGCTTAGCATGATCATGTAGTTGACATAGTATTTGTGGCAAAGCCACCGTTCATAATTTCTTCATACTTGTCACTCTTGATTCATTGCATATCCCGGTACACCGCCGAAGGCATCCATATAGAGTCATACTTTGTTTTAGACTTTATTTGTAATCATTGAGTTGTAAATAAATAAAAGTGTGATGATCATCATTCAATAGAGCATTGTCCCAATAAAAAAAGAGCAAGGCCAAAAAAAGAGAAGGCCCAAAAAAGAAAATAAATAAAAAGGGGCAATGCTACTATCCTTTACCACACTTGTGCTTCAAAGTAGCACCGTGATATAGCGAGTCTCATATATTGTGCTTCAAAGTAGCACCATGTTCTTCATATAGAGAGTCTCATATGTTGTCACTTCCATATACTAGTGGGAATTTTACATTATAGAACTTGGCTTCTATATTCCAATAATGGGCTTCCTCTAATTGCCCTAGGTCTTCGTGAGCAAGCAAGTTGGATGCACACCCACTAGTTTCTTTTGTTGATCTTTCATACATTTATAGCTCTAGTGCATCTGTTGCATGGCAATCCCTACTCACTCACATTGATATCTATTGATGGGAATCTCCATAGCCCGTTGATACGCCTAGTTGATGTGAGACTATCTTCCCCTCCTTTTTGTCTTGTCCACAACCACCATTCTATTCCACCTATAGTGCTATATCCATGGCTCACGCTCATGTATTGCGTGAAGATTGAAAAAGTTTTGAAAAAGTTCGAGTATGAAACAATTGCTTGGCTTGTCATCGGGGTTGTGCATGATTTGAATACTTTGTGTGGTGAAGATGGAGCATAGCCAGACTATATGATTTTGTAGGGATAACTTTCTTTGGCCATGTTATTTTGAGAAGACATAATTGCTTTATTAGTATGCTTGAAGTATTATTATTTTTATGTCAATATAAACTTTTGTCTTGAATCTTTCTAATCTGAATATTCATACCACAATTAAGAAGATTTGCATTGAAATTATGCCAAGTAGCACTCCGCATCAAAAATTCTCTTTTTATCATTTACCTACTCGAGGACGAGCAGGAATTAAGCTTGGGGATGCCTGATACGTCTCCAACGTATCTATAATTTTTGATTGCTCCATGCTACATTATCTACTATTTTGGACTATATTGGGCTTTATTTTCCACTTTTGTATTATTTTTTAGACTAACCTATTAACCGGAGGCCCAGCCCAGAATTGTTGTTTTTGCCTATTTTAGTGTTTCAGATAAATGGAATATCCAACGGAGTCCAAACGGAATAAAATCTTCGGGAACGTGATTTTCTCACCGAACGTGATCCAGGAGACTTGGACCCTGCTCCAAGGAACAAAAGAGGCGGTCATGAGGGTGGGCCCCCCCTATGGCGCGCCCCCCTGCTTCGTGGGCCCCTCGTTGCACCTCCGGCGTACTTCTTCCTCCTATATATACACACGTACCCCCAAACAATCAGAACAGGAGCCAAAAACCTAATTCCACCGCCGCAACTTTCTGTATCCACGAGATCCCATCTTGGGGCCTGTTCCGGAGTTCCGCCGGAAGAGGGCCGTCACCATGGAGGGCTTCTACATCATCCTAGCCCCTCCGATGAAGTGTGAGTAGTTTACCTCAGACCTTCGGGTCCATAGTTAGTAGCTAGATGGCTTCTTCTCTCTCTTTGAATCTCAATACAAAGTTCTCCCCCTCTCTTGTGGAGATCTATTCGATGTAATCTTCTTTTTGCGGTGTGTTTGTTGAGACCGATGAATTGTGGGTTTATGATCAAGTCTATCTATGAATAATATTTGAATCTTCTCTGAATTCTTTTATGTATGATTGGTTATCTTTGCAAGTCTCTTCGAATTATCTGTTTGGTTTGGCCAGCTAGATTGGTAGTTCTTGCCATGGGAGAAGTGCTTAGCTTTGGGTTCGATCTTGCGGTGTCCTTACCCAGTGACAGAAGGGGCAGCAAGGCACGTATTGTATCGTTGCCATCAAGGATAACAAGATGGGGTTTATTTCATATTGCATGAATTTATCTCTCTACATCATGTCATCTTGCTTAAGGCGTTACTTTGTTTTTAACTTAATACTCTAGATGCATGTTGGATAGCGGTCTATGAGTGGAGTAATAGTAGTAGATGCAGAATCGTTTCGATCTACTTGTCACGGACGTGATGCCTATATACATGATCATGCCTAGATATTCTCATAACTATGCTCAATTCTGTCAATTGCTCAACAGTAATTTGTTCACCCACCGTAGAATACTTATGCTCTTGAAAGAAGCCACTAGTGAAACCTATGGCCCCCGGGTCTATTCTCATCATATCAATCTCCATCACTTTAATCTTGCTTTGCTTTTTACTTTGCCTTTACTTTTTACTTTGCATCTTTATACCAAAAATACCAAAAATATTATATCTATCAGATCTCACTCTCGTAAGTGACCATGAAGGGATTGACAACCCTAATCGTGTTGGTTGCAAGTAGCTATCGCTTTGTGCAGGTACGAGGGACTTGGGCGTGGGCTCCTACTGGATTGATACCTTGGTTCTCAAAAACTGAGGGAAATACTTACGCTACTTTGCTGCATCATCCCTTCCTCTTCGGGGAAAACCAACGCAAGCTCAAGACGTAGCAAGAAGGATTTCTGGCGCCGTTGCCGGGGAGTCTACGCAAAAAGTCAACATACCAAGTACCCATCACAATCCCTATCTCTCGCATTACATTATTTGCCATTTGCCTCTCGTTTTCCTCTCCCCCCAATTCACCCTTACCGTTTTATTCGCCCTCTCTCTCTCTCTATCCTCCCTCTCTTTTTGCCTCTTTTTTCCCGCTTGCTTTTTGTTTGCTCGTGTGTTAGATTGCTTATTTGTCACGATGGCTCAACCAAGATTTGGTGATCTTCACCTTAAAAGGTTAGAGGAGATCGAAACCAACGTCAGGAAGTTTATGGTTTTGCAATTTGAGCATTATAATTTCTTTAGAAACGAGCTTAAGGAACAAAAAGGTTTTATGAGTTATATGAATAAAGATCTAGATGATATGTCTAAAGAATTTGATGGTATAAGATCCCAAATTGCTCGTCTAGAAAAAATGACTGCTGAAATTTCGGATATGCAAGCCACCTTAGTTAATAAGATGGCTGCTAAACCAGATTCCTATGAAAATCAAGATGAAGATCTAAAAGTTATTTATGTGTCCCCTATTAAATCTTTATTTTGCAATATGAATCTTGATGAAACTGAATATGATCTTCCTTTACCTAGAAGGCGTTCTAAAAATTTGGAGTATTTAGATCTTAATGATGAAATTGATGAAAGTGGGATTGAAAGAAATAAAAACCTAGATGTTGCTAAACCCACTATATTGGATTTCAAGGAATTTAATTATGAAAGTTTCTATTTAATTGATTGTATTTCCTTGTTGCAATCCGTGCTAAATTCTCCACATGCTCATAGTCAAAATAAAGCCTTCACCGAACATATTGTTGATGCCTTGATGCAATCTTATGAAGAAAAACTTGAGTTGAAAGTTTCTATCCCTAGAAAAATCTATGATGAGTGGGAACCAACTATTAAAATTAAAATTAAAGATCATGAGTTTTATACTTTGTGTGATTTGGGTGCTAGTGCCTCTACTATTCCCAAGACTTTGTGTGATTTACTAGATTTCTGTAATTTTGACGATTGCTCTCTAAACTTGCATCTTGCGGATTCCACTATTAAGAAACCTATGGGAAGGATTAATGATGTTATTATTATTGCAAATAGGAATTATGTGCCCGTAGATTTCATTGTTCTTGATATAGATTGCAATCCTTCTTGCCCTATTATTCTTGGTAGACATTTCCTTAGAACGGTTGGTGCGATTATTGATATGAAGGAAGGGAATATTAGATTTCAATTTCCATTAAAAAATGGCATGGAACACTTTCCTAGAAAGAAAATAAAATTACCATATGAAACTATCATGAGAGCCACTTATGGATTGCCTACCAAAGATGGCAATGCCTAGATCTATCCTCGCTTTTATGCCTAGCTAGGGGCGTTAAACGATAGCGCTTGTTGGGAGGCAACCCAATTTTATTTTTATTCCTTGATTTTTGCTCCTGCTTAGTAATAAATAAATTATTTAGCCTCTGTTTTGTTTGTGTTTTTTGTGTTTAATTAGTGTTTGTGCCAAGTAGAACCGTTGGGAAGACTTGGGGAAAGTCTTGTTGAACTTGCTGTAAAAAAACAGAAACTTTAGCGCTCACGAGAACTGCTGTCATTTTTATTTGAAGAGTGCTATTTAGTTAATTCTTTTTGAAGACGATTAATATATAAATTCCTCACGTCCAGCTATTTATTTTAGAATTTTTGGGGTTCCAGATCTTGCGCTAGCTACAGATTACTACAGACTGTTCTGTTTTTGACAGATTCTGTTTTTCGTGTGTTGTTTGCTTATTTTGATGAATCTATGGCTAGTAAAATAGTTTATAATCCATAGATAAGTTGGAATACAGTAGTTTTAACACCAATATAAATAAATAATGGGTTCATTACAGTACCTTGAAGTGGTCTTTTGTTTTCTTTCGCTAACGGAGCTCACGAGTTTTCTATTTTGAGTTTTGTGTTGTGAAGTTTTCAAGTTTTGGGTGAATTCTTTGATGGATCATGGAACAAGGAGTGGCAAGAGCCTAAGCTTGGGGATGCCCATGGCACCCCCAAGATAATCCAAGGACACCAAAAAGTCAAAGCTTGGGGATGCCCCGGAAGGCATCCCCTCTTTCGTCCACTTCCATCGGTAATTTACTTGGAGCTATATTTTTATTCACCAACATGATATGGGTTTTGCTTGGAGCATCTTGTATTATTTGTGTCTTTGTGTCTTAGAGTGCCACAATCATCCTTGCTTTACACACCTTTTGAGAGATCCATACATGAATTAAAATTTGATAGAATACTCTATGTGCTTCACTTATATGTTTTGAGCTAGATAATTTTGCTCTATGTGCTTAACTTATATCTTTTGAGCTAAGTTGTTTTGCTCTATGTGCTTCACTTATATCTTATGAGCTAGATAATTTTGCTCTATGTGCTTCACTTATATCTTTTGAGCTAAGTAGTTTTGCTCTATGTGCTTCTCTTATATCTTTTGAGTGTTATAATTTTGCTCTATGTGCTTCACTTAGATCTTTTAGAGCACGGTGGTGGATTTGTTTTAAAGAAACTATTGATCTCATGATTCACTTAAATTATTTTGAGAGTCTCTTAATAGCATGGTAATTTTCTTAATAATAATATGCTTGGTATTCAAGATTTGTGAAACTTTCTTTTGAGTGTGTTGAATACTAAGAAAAGATTGAAGCATGATAATTGTTTTGAGATATGGAGGTGATAATATTAAAGTCATGCTAGTTGAGTAGTTGTGAATTTAAAGAATACTTGTGTTAAGGTTTGTGATTCCCGTAGCATGCACGTATGGTGAACCGTTATGTAACAAAGTCGGAGCATGATTCATTTATTGATTGTCTTCCTTATGAGTAGCAGTCGGGGACGAGCTATGGTCTTTTCCTACCAATCTATCCCCCTAGGAGCATGCGCGTAATACTTTTCTTTGATAACTTCTATATTTTTGCAATAAGTATGTGAGTTCTTTATGACTAATGTTGAGTCCATGGATTATACGCACTCTCACCCTTCCACCTTTGCTAGCCTCTCTAATACCGCGCACCTTTCGCCGGTATCATACACCTACCATATACCTTCCTCAAAACAGCCACCATACCTACCTATTATGGCATTTCCATAGCCATTCCGAGATATATTGCCATGCAACTTTCTACCATCTAGTTCATCATGACACATTCATCACTGTCATATTGCTTAGCATGATCATGTAGTTGACATAGTATTTGTGGCAAAGCCAACGTTCATAATTTCTTCATACTTGTCACTCTTGATTCATTGCATATCCCGGTACACCGCCGAAGGCATCCATATAGAGTCATACTTTGTTTTAGAATCGAGTTGTAATCATTGAGTTGTAAATAAATAAAAGTGTGATGATCATCATTCAATAGAGCATTGTCCCAATAAAAAAAGAGCAAGGCCAAAAAAAGAGAAGGCCCAAAAAAGAAAATAAATAAAAAGGGGCAATGCTACTATCCTTTTACCACACTTGTGCTTCAAAGTAGCACAGTGATATAGCGAGTCTCATATATTGTGCTTCAAAGTAGCACCATGTTCTTCATATAGAGAGTCTCATATGTTGTCACTTTCATATACTATTGGGAATTTTACATTATAGAACTTGGCTTGTATATTCCAATAATGGGCTTCCTCTAATTGCCCTAGGACTTCGTGAGCAAGCAAGTTGGATGCACACCCACTAGTTTCTTTTGTTGATCTTTCATACATTTATAGCTCTAGTGCATCCGTTGCATGGCAATCCCTACTCACTCACATTGATATCTATTGATGGGCATCTCCATAGCCCGTTGATACGCCTAGTTGATGTGAGACTATCTTCCCCTCCTTTTTGTCTTCTCCACAACCACCATTCTATTCCACCTATAGTGCTATATCCATGGCTCACTCTCATGTATTGCGTGAAGATTGAAAAAGTTTTGAAAAAGTTCGAGTATGAAACAATTGCCTGGCTTGTCATCGGGGTTGTGCATGATTTGAATACTTTGTGTGGTGAAGATGGAGCATAGCTAGACTATATGATTTTGTAGGGATAACTTTCTTTGGCCATGTTATTTTGAGAAGACATAATTGCTTTATTAGTATGCTTGAAGTATTATTATTTTTATGTCAATATAAACTTTTGTCTTGAGTCTTTCTAATCTGAATATTCATACCCCAATTAAGAAGATTTGCATTGAAATTATGCCAAGTAGCACTCCGCATCAAAAATTCTCTTTTTATCATTTACCTACTCAAGGACGAGCAGGAATTAAGCTTGGGGATGCCTGATACGTCTCCAACGTATCTATAATTTTTGATTGCTCCATGCTATATTATCTACTATTTTGGACTATATTGGGCTTTATTTTCCACTTTTATATTATTTTTGGGACTAACCTATTAACCGGAGACCCAGCCCAGAATTGTTGTTTTTTGCCTATTTCAGTGTTTCAGATAAACAAAATATCAAACGGAGTCCAAACGGAATAAAATCTTTGGGAACGTGATTTTCTCACCAAACGTGATCCAGGAGACTTGGACCCTGCTCCAAGGAACAAAGGAGGCGGTCACGAGGGTGGGGGGTGCGCCCCCCTGCCTCATGGGCCCCTCGTTGCTCCTCCGGCGTACTTCTTCCTCCTATATATACACACGTACCCCCAAACGATCAGAACGGGAGCCAAAAACCTAATTCCACCGCCGCAACTTTCTGTATCCATGAGATCCCATCTTGGGGCCTATTCCGGAGCTCCGTCGGAAGAGGGCCATCATCACGGAGGGCTTCTACATCATCCTAGCCCCTCCGATGAAGTGTGAGTAGTTTACCTCAGACCTTCGGGTCCATAGATAGTAGCTAGATGGCTTATTCTCTCTCTTTGAATCTCAATACAAAGTTCTCCCCCTCTCTTGTGGAGATCTATTCGATGTAATCTTCTTTTTGCGGTGTGTTTGTTGAGACTGATGAATTGTGGGTTTATGATCAAGTCTATCTATGAATAATATTTGAATCTTCTCTGAATTCTTTTATGTATGATTGGTTATCTTTGCAAGTCTCTTCGAATTATCCGTTTGGTTTGGCCAGCTAGATTGGTAGTTCTTGCCATGGGAGAAGTGCTTAGCTTTGGGTTCGATCTTGCGGTGTCCTTACCCAGTGACAGAAGGGGCAGCAAGGCACGTATTGTATCGTTGCCATTGAGGATAACAAGATGGGGTTTATTTCATATTGCATGAATTTATCTCTCTACATCATGTCATCTTGCTTAAGGTGTTACTCTGTTTTTAACTTAATATTCTAGATGCATGTTGGATAGCGGTCGATGAGTGGAGTAATAGTAGTAGATGCAGAATCGTTTCGATCTACTTGTTATGGACGTGATGCCTATATACATGATCATGCCTAGATATTCTCATAACTATGCTCAATTCTATCAATTGCTCAACAGTAATTTTTTCACCCACCGTAGAATACTTATGCTCTTGAGAGAAGCCACTAGTGAAACCTTTGGCCCCCGGGTCTATTCTCATCATATCAATCTCCATCACTTTAATCTTGCTTTGCTTTTTACTTTGCCTTTACTTTTTACTTTGCATCTTTATACCAAAAATACCAAAAATATTATATCTATCAGATCTCACTCTCGTAAGTGACCGTGAAGGGATTGACAACCCCTAATCGCGTTGGTTGCGAGTAGCTATCGCTTTGTGCAGGTACGAGGGACTTGAGCGTGGGCTCCTACTGGATTGATACCTTGGTTCTCAAAAACTGAGGGAAATACTTACGCTACTCTGCTGCATCATCCCTTCCTCTTCGGGGAAAGCCAACGCAAGCTCAAGACGTAGCACTTGGCTCACTTTTATTTGAAGTCACTAAAAATTTCAGAAATTTTTCAGAGGGAGAAATATGCTTAGGAAAATGTACCAAGGCGGTTCTTCAAGGTAGCAAGGACCGAGGCTTGCAATGCATGATGCTGATGATAAGCCACCAAGAGACGCTCCAGTGTGTCCTTGTGAATGGCCTTCAGAGGACTTTATGGATCGAGCGGGGATTAAGGAAGAATTTAACGCATATTTGCGTAATGCTGATCTTGTGAGCTTCGAGGAAGAAAAATGCCGCCAGTACTACTATCTCACTAGTTCCTTTGTGAGGAGGTTTGAATTTTCATCTTCATGTAATTCTCAAACTGTCATGTTTGATCTTTATGAAAATTCGTACACTATGGACTTAGAGGACTTTACCACTGCTTGCAAACTTCCACAATGGGGTAGTACTAGTGAACCTTGCAAATCTGAATTTAGGAAATTTCTTGCTAGTATAAATGTGGGGGAATCTAGAGATATAACGCAAGCTACCATGGGGAGCATTCATTTTCCTGCTATACATTATTTTGCTCTCTTCATAGGTAGATGCATTAATGGTAAAGATGAAGCTTGTCACATGTGTGTGCCTAACCTCAGTATTCTTAGGAGTGTTGTGTTAGGAGATAAATCTTATAATTTGGGAGCCATTGTTGCACGTAGGTTGCATCTTAATAGATTTAATGGAGATTTCTTTGGTGGAATTTATGCAACCCGCATACCTAATTTTCTTGGTATAACCATACGTGAGGATGATGTTGAGTTGCCTCCTGCTTATTTGGATTATGAGGCTATGGTTTGTCATCAGTTTGTTGAGAGGAACGATCAGTTCCTCCAGTACCGACTAATCTTTGACAGACGATGCACCTATCACGTCGCTCTCCCTGCTTCTACTTTCTTTGACTTTCAGGCAAAAGGGAGATATTTTATAACTAGAAAGGAGGCGAAAGAGTATAAGAGGAGGGCTGAGATAGCTCGCCTTCAAGCTGCAGCCCACGATGCAATGACTTCAAGTTTATTTTCCTTTTTATGCTTTCTTCTTGTGTGTTTGATAAACCTCAAGAAAAAACCAAAAAAATTAGTTGTAGCTTTTAATTAGTTTACTTTCCATGCTTGCAGTAGTAATTAAAAAGAAAACCCAAAAAGATTTCTTGATCTTCTTTTGCTTGTTGGGAGCTCTCCCGTGTAAATAGTTTTATTTCTTTTCTTTTCTTTGGGGTCGTTAGGAGAAGACCATAATTGAATTGTTGAAGTGGCTCTTATTTGCATTATTGTTGACCTGACAAAAGAGCCCATATTGCCTTGTGTTCTCCTATTTATTGAATGCTTGCAGATTCCAGCTTAGTCCAATGCACGTGCACTATTATCATTATTCACATCATTCGGTCATGCAAGTGAAAGGCAATTATGACGATATATGATGGACTGGCCGAGATGAGAGAAGCTGGTATGAACTCAACCTCTCTTGTTTTTGTAAATATGATTAGTTCATCGTTCCTGATTCGGCCTATTATGAATAAACATGTTTGCAATGACAACTAGAGATCATAGTTTCTTATGCCATGCTTAATTAGCTAGGAGCTTATAATGGTTTACTGATAACCCACAAGTATAGGGCATCGCAACAGTTTTTGATAAGTAAGAGTGTCAAACCCAACGAGGAGCTAAAGGCAGAACAAATATTCCCTCAAGTTCTATCGACCACCGATACAACTCTACGCACGCTTGATGTTCGCTTTACCTAGAACAAGTATGAAACTAGAAGTACTTTGTAGGTGTTGTTGGATAGGTTTGCAAGATAATAAAGAGCAAGTAAATAAAAAGTAGGGGCTGTTTAGATAAAGACACAACTTAGTTAGGTTTAGTAAAGAGCTTGTTGTTACGAGAAAGTTATTTGTCCCTAGGCAATCGATAACTAGACCGGTAATCATTGTTGCAATTTTATTTGAGGGAGAGGCATACGCTAACATACTTTCTCTACTTGGATCATATGCACTTATGATTGGAAATCTAGCAAGCATCCGCAACTACTATAGATCATTAAGGTAAAACCCAACCATAGCATTAAAGTATCAAGTCCTCTTTATCCCATACGCAAACAACCTACTTACTCGGGTCTGTGCTTCTGTCACTCACGCCACCCACCATAAGAAAATCATGAACATATTGCAAATCCTGCAGTGGGAATCCCTCACGCTTGTGCGACATGAAAAGCACCATAGGACAGCACCAATAATAAAACATGCAACTCAAACCAATCACGATCATCAATTAACCCATAGGACAAAACGGATCTACTCAAACATCATAGGATTGCCATACATCATTGGGAAATAATATATAGCGTTGAGCACCATGTTTAAGTAGAGATTACAACAGGTAAAAGAGGGGTTACACCGCTGCATAGAGGGGGAAGAGTTGGTGATGATGGCGGTGAAGTTGTTGGTGAAGATTGCGGTGATGATGATGGCCCCCGGTGGCACTTCTATGCCACCGGAAGCGAGGGGGAGAGAGCCCCCCTCCTTATTCTTCTTCCTTGACCTCCTCTCTAGATGGGAGAAGGGTTTCCCCTATGGTCCTTGGCCTCCATGGCATGGGAGGGGCGAGAGCCCCTCCGAGATTGGATCTGTCTCTCTATCTCTCTCTGTTTCTGCGTTCTCAGATTCTACCCTTTCACCGTTTCTTATATTCCCGGAGATCCGTAACTCCGATTGGGCTGAAATTTTAACACGATCTCTATCCGGATATTAGCTTTCTTGCGGCGAAAGAAGGGCACCAACCGCCTTACGGGGTGGCCACGAGGGTCAGGGGCGCGCCCCCCTGCCTCGTGCCCCCCTCGGGCATCGTCTCGCGCGGATTTTTCTTCCCAAAAATCATATATATTCCAAAAAAAATCTCCGTTAGTTTTTATCCCGTTTGGACTCCGTTTGATATGGATATTCTGCGAAACAAAAAACATGCAACAAATAGGAACTGGCACTGGGCACTGGATCAATATGTTAGTCCCAAAAGTAGTATAAAAAGTTGCCAAAAGTATATGAAAGTTGTAGAATATTGGCATGGAACAATCAAAAATTATAGATACGACGGAGACGTATCAGCATCCCCAAGCTTAATTCCTACTCGTCCTCGAGTAGGTAACTAGAAAAAAAGATAATTTTTGATGTGGAATGCTACCTAGCATAATCTTGATCACATATCTAATCATGGCATGAATATTAAGATACGAGTTATTCAAACCAATAGTCTATCATTTGACATAAAAACAATAATACTTCAAGCCTACTAATAAAGCTATCATGTCTTTTCAAAATAACAAGGCCAAAGAAAGTTATCCCTACAAAATCATATAGTCTGGCTATGCTCCATCTTCACCACACAAAATATTCACATCCTGCACAACCCCGATGACAAGCCGAGCAATTGGTTCGTACTTTTTAACGCGCTTCAGCTTTTTCAACCCTCACGCAATACATGAGCGTGAGCCATGGACATAGCACTATAGGTGGAATAGAATATGATGGTGGAGGTTGTGTGGAGAAGACAAAAAGGGAGAAAGTCTCACATCGACGTGGCTAATCAATGGGCTATGGAGATGCCCATCAATTGATGTCAATGCGAGGAGTAGGGATTGCCATGCAACGGATGCACTAGAGCTATAAGTATATGAAAGCTCAAACTGAAACTAAGTGGGTGTGCATCCAACTTGCTTGCGCATGAAGACCTAGGGCATTTGAGGAAGCCCTATTGGGGAACATAGTAATTTCAAAAAAATTCCTACGCACACGCAAGATCATGGTGATGCATAGCAATGAGAGGGGAGAGTGTGATCTACGTACCCTTGTAGATTGACAACGGAAGTATTTGGTTGATGTAGTTGTACGTCTCCACGGCCCGACCGATCAAGAACCGAAACTACGGCACCTCCGAGTTCTAGCACATGTTCAGCTCGATGACGATCCCCGGACTCCGATCCAGCAAAGTGTCGGGGAAGAGTTCCGTCAGCACGACGGCGTGGTGACGATCTTGATGTACTACCGTCCCAGGGCTTCGCCTAAGCACCGCTACAATATTATCAAGGACTATGGTGGAAGGGGGCACCGCACACGGCTAAGAATATGATCACGTGGATCAACTTGTGTGTCTAGGGGTGCCCCCTGCCCCCGTATATAAAGGATCAAGGGAGGAGGCCGGCCGGCCCTCTATGGCGCGCCAAGGAGGAGTCCTCCTCCTAGTAGGAGTAGGACTCCTACTAGGAGGGGGAAAGAAGTGGGGAGGGAGAGGGAAAGGGGGGCGCCGCCCCCCCTCTCCTAGTCCAATTCGGACCAGGGGGGAGGAAGCGCGCGGCCCACCTTTGGCTGCCCCTCTCTCTCTCCACTAAGGCCCATATGGCCCATTACTTCTCCCGGGGGGGTTCCGGTAACCCTCCGGCTCTCCGGTTTTCTCCGAAATCACCCGGAACACTTCCGGTGTCCGAATAAAGCCGTCCAATATATCAATCTTTATGTCTCGACCATTTCGAGACTCCTCGTCATGTCTGTGATCACATCCGGAACTCCAAACTAACTTAGGTACATCAAAACTCATAAACTCATAATATAATTGTCATCGAAACCTTAAGTGTGCGGACCCTACGGGTTCGAGAACAATGTAGACATGACCGAGACACGTCTCCGGTCAATAACCAATAGCGGAACCTGGATGCTCATATTGGCTCCTACATATTCTACGAAGATCTTTATCGGTCAGACCGCATAACAACATACGTTGTTCCCTTTGTCATCGGTATGTTACTTGCCCGAGATTTGATCGTCGGTATCTCAATACCTAGTTCAATCTCGTTACCGGCAAGTCTCTTTACTCGTTCCGTAATACATCATCTCGCAACTAACTCATTAGTTGCAATGCTTGCAAGGCTTATGTGATGTGCATTACCGAGAGGGCCCAGAGATACCTCTCCGACAATCAAAGTGACAAATACTAATCTCGAAATACGCCAACCCAACATGTACCTTTGGAGACACCTGTAGAGCACCTTTATAATCACCCACTTACGTTGTGACGTTTGGTAGCACACAAAGTGTTCCTCCGGCAAACGGGAGTTGCATAATCTCATAGTCATAGGAACATGTATAAGTCATGAAGAAAGCAATAGCAACATACTAAACGATCGGGTGCTAAGCTAATGGAATGGGTCATGTCATTCAGATCATTCACCTAATGATGTGATCCCGTTAATCAAATAACAACTCCTTGTTCATGGTTAGGAAACATAACCATCTTTGATTAACGAGCTAGTCAAGTAGAGGTATACTAGTGACACTCTGTTTGTCTATGTATTCACACATGTATTATGTTTCCGGTTAATACAATTCTAGCATGAATAATAAACATTTATCATGATATAAGGAAATAAATAATAACTTTATTATTGCCTCTAGGGCATATTTCCTTCAGTCTCCCACTTGCACTAGAGTCAATAATCTAGATTACACCGTAATGATTCTAACACCCATGGAGCCTTGGTGCTGATCATGTTTTGCTCGTGGAAGAGGCTTAGTCAACGGGTCTGCAACATTCAGATCCGTATGTATCTTGCAAATCTCTATGTCTCCCACCTGGACTAGATCCCGGATGGAATTGAAGCGTCTCTTGATGTGCTTGGTTCTCTTGTGAAATCTGGATTCCTTTGCCAAGGCAATTGCACCAATATTGTCACAAAAGATTTTCATTGGACCCGATGCACTAGGTATGACACCTAGATCGGATATGAACTCCTTCATCCAGACTCCTTCATTTGCTGCTTCCGAAGCAGCTATGTACTCCGCTTCACATGTAGATCCCGCTACAACGCTTTGTTTAGAACTGCACCAACTGACAGCTCCACCATTTAATGTAAACATGTATCCGGTTTGCGATTTAGAATCGTCCGGATCAGTGTCAAAGCTTGCATCAACGTAACCTTTTACGATGAGCTCTTTGTCACCTCCATATATTAGAAACATATCCTTAGTCCTTATCAGGTATTTCAGGATGTTCTTGACCGCTGTCCAGTGATCCACTCCTGGATCACTTTGGTACCTCCCCGCTAGACTTATAGCAAGGCACACATCAGGTCTGGTACACAGCATTGCATACATGATAGAGCCTATGGCTGAAGCATAGGGAACATCTTTCATTTTCTCTCTATCTTCTGCAGTGGTCGGGCATTGAGTCTTGCTCAACTTCACACCTTGTAACACAGGCAAGAACCCTTTCTTTGCTTGATCCATTTTGAACTTCTTCAAAACTTTGTCAAGGTATGTGCTTTGTGAAAGTCCAATTAAGCATCTTGATCTATCTCTATAGATCTTAATGCCTAATATGTAAGCAGCTTCACCGAGGTCTTTCATTGAAAAACTCTTATTCAAGTATCCCTTTATGCTATCCAGAAATTCTATATCATTTCCAATTAGTAATATGTCATCCACATATAATATCAGAAATGCTACAGAGCTCCCAGTCACTTTCTTGTAAATACAGGCTTCTCCAAAAGTCTGTATAAAACCAAATGCTTTGATCACACTATCAAAGCGTTTATTCCAACTCCGAGAGGCTTGCACCAGTCCATAAATGGATCGCTGGAGCTTGCACACTTTGTTAGCTCCCTTTGGATCGACAAAACCTTCTGGTTGCATCATATACAACTCTTCTTCCAGAAATCCATTCAGGAATGCAGTTTTGACATCCATCTGCCAAATTTCATAATCATAAAATGCGGCAATTGCTAACATGATTCGGACAGACTTAAGCATCTCCACGGGTGAGAAGGTCTCATCGTAGTCAATTCCTTGAACTTGGCGAAAACCTTTTGCGACAAGTCGAGCTTTGTAGACAGTAATATTACCGTCAGCGTCAGTCTTCTTCTTCAAGATCCATTTATTCTCAATTGCTTGCCGATCATCGGGCAAGTCAACCAAAGTCCATACTTTGTTCTCATACATGGATCCCATCTCAGATTTCATGGCTTCAAGCCATTTTGCGGAATCTGGGCTCACCATCGCTTCTTCATAGCTCGTAGGTTCATCATGATCTAGTAGCATGACTTCCAGAACAGGATTACCGTACCACTCTAGCGCGGATCTCACTCTGGTTGATCTACGAGGTTCAGTAGTATCTTGTTCTGAAGTTTCATGATCATCATCATTAGCTTCCTCACCGACTGGTGTAGGTGTCACAGAAACAGTTTTCTGTGATGCACTACTTTCCAATAAGGGAGCAGGTATAGTTACCTCGTCAAGTTCTACTTTCCTCCCACTCACTTCTTTCGAGAGAAACTCCTCCTCTAGAAAGTTTCCGAACTTAGCAACAAAAGTCTTGCCTTCGGATCTATGATAGAAGGTGTATCCAATAGTTTCCTTTGGATATCCTATGAAGACACATTTCTCTGATTTGGGTTCGAGCTTATCAGGTTGAAGCTTTTTCACATAAGCATCGCAGCCCCAAACTTTCAGAAACGACAACTTTGGTTTCTTGCCAAACCACAGTTCATAAGGCGTCGTCTCAACGGATTTTGATGGTGCCCTATTTAACGTGAATGCGGCCGTCTCTAGAGCGTATCCCCAAAACGATAGCGATAAATCAGTAAGAGACATCATAGATCGCACCATATCTAGTAAAGTACGATTACGACGCTCGGACACACCATTACGCTGTGGTGTTCCGGGTGGCGTGAGTTGCGAAACTATTCCACAATTTTTCAAATGTACACCAAACTCGTAACTCAAATATTCTCCTCCACGATCAGATCGTAGGAATTTTATTTTCTTGTTACGATGATTTTCTACTTCACTCTGAAATTCTTTGAACTTTTCAAATGTTTCAGACTTGTGTTTCATTAAGTAGATATACCCATATCTGCTTAAGTCATCTGTGAAGGTGAGAAAATAACGATATCCGCCACGAGCCTCAATATTCATCGGACCACATACATCTGTATGTATGATTTCCAACAAATCTGTTGCTCTCTCCATAGTACCGGAGAATGGTGTTTTAGTCATCTTGCCCATGAGGCACGGTTCGCAAGCACCAAGTGATTCATAATCAAGTGGTTCCAAAAGTCCATCAGTATGGAGTTTCTTCATGCGCTTTACACCGATATGACCTAAACGGCAGTGCCACAAATAAGTTGCACTATTATTATCAACTCTGCATCTTTTGGCTTCAACACTATGAATATGTGTGTCACTACTATCGAGATTCAATAAAAATAGACCACTCTTTAAGGGTGCATGACCATAAAAGATATTACTCATATAAATAGAACAACCATTATTCTCAGATTTAAATGAATAACCGTCTCGCATCAAACAAGATCCAGATATAATGTTCATGCTTAACGCTGGCACCAAATAACAATTATTTAGGTCTAATATTAATCTCGAAGGTAGATGTAGAGGTAGCGTGCCGACTGCGATCACATCGACTTTGGAACCGTTTCCCACGCGCATCGTCACCTCGTCCTTAGCCAATCTTCGCTTAATCCGTAGTCCCTATTTCGAGTTGCGAATATTAGCAATAGAACTAGTATCAAATACCAGGTGCTACTGCGAGCATTAGTAAGGTACACATCAATAACATGTATATCACATATACCTTTGTTCACCTTGCCATCCTTCTTATCCGCCAAATACTTGGGGCAATTCTGCTTCTAGTGACCAGTCTGCTTGCAGTAGAAGCACTCAGTTTCAGGCTTAGGTCCAGGTTTGGGTTTCTTCTCTTGAGCAGCAACTTGCTTGCCGTTCTTTTTGAAGTTCCCCTTCTTCTTCCCTTTGCCCTTTTTCTTGAAACTAGTGGTCTTGTTGACCATCAACACTTGATGCTCCTTCGTGATTTCTACCTCCGCAGCTTTCAGCATTGCGAAGAGCTCGGGAATAGTCTTATTCATCCCTTGCATATTATAGTTCACCACGAAGCTCTTGTAGCTTGGTGGCAGTGATTGGAGAATTCTGTCAATGACGCAATCATCTGGAAGATTAACCCCCAATTGAATCAAGTGATTATTATACCCAGACATTTTGAGTATATGCTCACTGACAGAACTGTTCTCCTCCATCTTGCAGCTATAGAACTTATTGGAGACTTCATATCTCTCAATCTGGGCATTTGCTTGAAATATTAACTTCAACTCCTGAAACATCTCATATGCTCCATGACATTCAAAATGTCGCTGAAGTCCCGATTCTAAGCCGTAAAGCATGGCATACTGAACTATCGAGTAGTCATCAGCTTTTCTCTGCCAGACGTTCATAACATCTGGTGTTGCTCTAGCAGCAGGCCTGGCACCCAGCGGTGCTTCCAGGACGTAATTGTTCTGTGCAGCAATGAGGATAATCCTCAAGTTACGGACCCAGTCCGTGTAATTGCTACCATCATCTTTCAACTTTGATTTCTCAAGTACGCATTAAAATTCAACGGAACAACAGCACGAGCCATCTATCTACAATCAAGCATAAACAAGCAAGATACTATCAGGTACTAAGTTTCATGATAAATTTAGGTTCAATTAATTTACTTAAAGAACTCCCACTTAGATAGACATCCCTCTAATCCTCTAAGTGATTACGTGATCCAAATCAACTAAACCATGTCTGATCATCACGTGAGATGGAGTAGTTTCATTGGTGAACATCACTATGTTGATCATATCTACTATATGATTCACGCTCGACCTTTCGGTCTCCGTGTTCCGAGGCCATATCTGTATATGCTTGGCTCGTCAAGTATAACCTGAGTATTCCACGTGTGCAACTGTTTTGCACCCGTTGTATTTGAACGTAGAGCCTATCACACCCGATCATCACGTGGTGTCTCAGCATGAAGAACTTTCGCAATGGTGCATACTCAGGGAGAACACTTCTTGATAATTAGTGAGAGATCATCTTATAATGCTACCGTCAATCAAAGCAAGATAAGATGCATAAAAGATAAACATCACATGCAATCAATATAAGTGATATGATATGGCCATCATCATCTTGTGCTTGTGATCTCCATCGAAGCACCATCGTGATCACCATCGTCACTGGCACGACACCTTGATCTCCATCGTAGCATCGTTGTCGTCACGCCAATCTTATGCTTCCACGACTATCGCTACCGCTTAGTGATAAAGTAAAGCATTACAGCACGATTGCATTGCATACAATAAAGCGACAACCATATGGCTCCTGCCAGTTGCTGATAACTCGGTTACAAAACATGATCACCTCATACAATAAAATTTAGCATCATGTCTTGACCATATCACATCACAACATGCCCTGCAAAAACAAGTTAGACGTCCTCTACTTTGTTGTTGCAAGTTTTACGTGGCTGCTACGGGCTTAAGCAAGAACCAATCTTACCTACGCATCAAAACCACAGCGATAGTTTGTCAAGTTGGTGCTGTTTTAACCTTCGCAAGGACCGGGCGTAGCCACACTCGGTTCAACTAAAGTTGGAGAAACTGTCACCCGCAAGCCACCTATGTGCAAAGCACGTCGGGAGAACCGGTCTCGCGTAAGCGTACGCGTAATGTCGGTCCAGGCCGCTTCATCCAACAATACCGCCGAACCAAAGTATGACATGCTGGTAAGCAGTATGACTTATATCGCCCACAACTCACTTGTGTTCTACTCGTGCATATAACATCAACATATAAAACCTAGGCTCGGATGCCACTGTTGGGGAACATAGTAATTTCAAAAAATTTCCTACGCACACGCAAGATCATGGTGATGCATAGCAACGAGAGGGGAGAGTGTGATCTACGTACCCTTGTAGATCGACAAAGGAAGCATTTGGTTGATGTAGTCGTATGTCTCCACGGCCCGACCGATCAAGCACCGAAACTACGGCACCTCCGAGTTCTAGCACACGTTCAGCTCGATGACGATCCCCGGACTCCGATCCAGCAAAGCGTCGGGGAAGAGTTCCGTCAGCACGACGGCGTGGTGACGATCTTGATGTACTACCGTCGCAGGGCTTCGCCTAAGCACCGCTACAATATTATCAAGGACTATGGTGGAAGGGGGCACCGCACACGGCTAAGAATATGATCACGTGGATCAACTTGTGTGTCTAGGGGTGCCCCCTGCCCCCGTATATAAAGGATCAAGGGGAGGAGGCCGGCCGGCCCTCTATGGCGCGCCAAGGAGGAGTCCTCCTCCTAGTCGGCGTAGGACTCCTACTAGGAGGGGGAAAGAAGTGGGGAGGGAAAGGGAAAGAGGGGGGGGCACCGCCCCCCCTCTCCTAGTCCAATTCGGACCAGGGGGGAGGAGGCGCGCGGACCACCTTTGGCTGCCCCTCTCTCTCTCCACTAAGGCCCATATGGCCCATTACTTCTCCCGGGGGGGTTCCGGTAACCCTCCGGCTCTCCAGTTTTCTCCGAAATCACCCGGAACACTTCCGGTGTACGAATAAAGCCGTCCAATATATCAATCTTTATGTCTCGACCATTTCGAGACTCCTCGTCATGTCTATGATCACATCCGGAACTCTGAACTAACTTCAGTACATCAAAACTCATAAACTCATAATATAACTGTCATCGAAACCTTAAGCGTGCGGACCCTACGGGTTCGAGAACAATGTAGACATGACCGAGAGACGTCTCCGGTCAATAACCAATAGCGGAACCTGGATGCTCATATTGGCTCCTACATATTCTACGAAGATCTTTATCGGTCAGACCGCATAACAACATACGTTGTTCCCTTTGTCATCGGTATGTTACTTGCCCGAGATTCAATCGTCGGTATCTCAATACCTAGTTCAATCTCGTTACCGGCAAGTCTCTTTACTCGTTCCATAATACATCATCTCGCAACTAACTCATTAGTTGCAATGCTTGCAAGGCTTATGTGATGTGCATTACCGAGAGGG
The DNA here is from genome assembly GCF_018294505.1 of Triticum aestivum. Classification (NCBI taxonomy): domain Eukaryota; kingdom Viridiplantae; phylum Streptophyta; class Magnoliopsida; order Poales; family Poaceae; genus Triticum; species Triticum aestivum. The sequence continues at coordinate 63,592,658 of NC_057800.1, read as the reverse complement.
CCCAGAGATACCTCTCCGACAATCGGAGTGACAAATCCTAATCTCGAAATACGCCAACCCAACATGTACCTTTGGAGACACCTGTAGAGCACCTTTATAATCACCCATTTACGTTGTGACATTTGGTAGCACACAAAGTGTTCCTCCGGCAAACGGGAGTTGCATAATCTCATAGTCATAGGAACATGTATAAGTCATGAAGAAAGCAATAGCAACATACTAAACGATCGGGTGCTAAGCTAATGGAATGGGTCATGTCAATCAGATCATTCACCTAATGATGTGATCCCGTTAATCAAATAACAACTCCTTGTTCATGGTTAGGAAACATAACCATCTTTGATTAACGAGCTAGTCAAGTAGAGGCATACTAGTGACACTCTGTTTGTCTATGTATTCACACATGTATTATGTTTCTAATTAATACAATTCTAGCATGAATAATAAACATTTATCATGATATAAGGAAATAAATAATAACTTTATTATTGCCTCTAGGGCATATTTCCTTCAAGCCCATCGTTGGAATATACAAGCCAAGTTCTATAATGAAAATTCCCACTAGTATATGAAAGTGATAACTCAAGCGACTCTCTATATAAAGAACATGGTGCTACTTTGAAGCACAAGTGTGGTAAAAGGATAGTAACATTGCCCCTTCTCTCTTTTTCTCTCATTCATTTTTTTGGGCCTTCTCTTTTTTTGGCCTTTCTCTTTTTTTTCCATCTGGAGTCTCATCCCGACTTGTGGGGGAATCATAGTCTCCATCATCCTTTCCTCACTGGGGCAATGCTCTAATAATGATGATCATCACACTTTTATTTACTTACAACTCAATATTACAACTCGATACTAGAACAAAGATATGAACCTATATGAATGCCTCCAGCGGTGTACCGGGATGTGCAATGATCTAGCGTAGCAATGACATAAAAAACGGACAAGCCATAAAAACATCATGCTAGCTATCTTACGATCATGCAAAGCAATATGACAATGAATGCTCAAGTCATGTACATGATGATGATGGAAGTTGCATGGCAATATATCTCGGAATGGCTATGGAAATGCCATAATAGGTAGGTATGGTGGCTGTTTTGAGGAAGATATAAGGAGGTTTATGTGTGATAGAGCATATCATATCACGGGGTTTGGATGCACCGGTGAAGTTTGCACCAACTCTCGAGGTGAGAAATGGCAATGCACGGTACCGAAGAGGCTAGCAATGATGGAAGGGTGAGAGTGCGTATAATCCATGGACTCAACATTAGTCATGAAGAACTCACATACTTATAGCAAAAGTTTATTAGCCCTCGAAGCAAAGTACTACTACACATGCCCCTAGGGGTATAGATTGGTAGGAAAAGACCATCGCTCGTCCCCGACCGCCACTCATAAGGAAGACAATCAATAAATACCTCATGCTCCGACTTCGTTACATAACGGTTCACCATACGTGCATGCTACGAGAATCACAATACTCAACACAAGTATTTCTACTAATCCACAACTACCCACTAGCATGACTCTAATATCACCATCTTTATATCGCAAAACTATTGCAAGGAATCAAACATATCATATTCGGTGATCTACAAGTTTTATGTAGGATTTTATGACTAACCATGTGAATAACCAGTTCCTGTCATCCCTCTAAATAGATATAAGTGAAGCAAGAGAGTTTAATTCTTTCTATAAAAGATATGCCCACGCTCTAACAATTATAAGTGAAGCAAAAGAGCATTCTACAAATGGCGGTTTTCTATGTAAAGAGAAACAAGCAATCCAAACTTCAAATGATATAAGTGAAGCACATGAAGCATTCTATAAAGCCATACTCAAAAGATATAGGTGAAGTGCAAAGAGCATTCTATAAATCAACCAAGTACTATCTCATACCAGCATGGTGCATAAAAGAAAAATGAAAACTAAATGCAAAAGACGCTCCAAGATTGCACATATCGCATGAACGAAACGAATCCGAAAACATACTGATACTTGTTGAAGAAAGAGGGGATGCCTTCCGGGGCATACCCAAGCTTAGACGCTTGAGTCTCCTTGAATATTTACTTGGGGTGCCTTGGGCATCCCCAAGCTTGATCTCTTGCCTCTCTTCCTTCTTCTCACATCGGGACCTTCTCGGTCATCGAACACTTCATCCACACAAAACTTCAATAGAAAACTCGGTAAGATCCGTTAGTATAATAAAGCAAATCACTACTCTAAGTACTGTTTCAAACCAATTCATATTTTGTTTTTGCAATGTAGATATTGTAATATAACTTTTCCATGGCTTAATCCACTGATATAAATCGATAGTTTCATCAAAACAAGCAAACTATGCATCAAAAACAGAATCTGTCTAAAACAGAACAGTCTGTAATAATCTGAACATTCACCATACCTCTGGTACTCCAAAAATTATACCAAAATTAGGACAAATAAAAAATTGTATAGAAAGACAGTGCAAAAAGAATCAGAACCATTTGACGTTCCAGTAAAAAATGTAAAATCGCTCACTACAGCCAAAGTTTCTGTCCTGCACTATACAAACCAACAAGCAAAGTAAACATCCTAAAGGCAAATCTTGGCACATTATTTTTATATTTAAACTTTATAAAATCACATAACAGAAATAAATGACTCTCTAAAACTTCCGGGTTGTCTCCCTGGCAGCGCTTTCTTTAAAGCCATTAAGCTAGGCATATAATGCTCAAGTAATGGATCCACCTGGATCCCTAGGTATATCAAAGCCAATTTTAGTTAACAATGATTTGGAATTTAGTAGTGAGCACAAAGTAACATATATCAAGCAATGACGAAGTCTAACTTCTTCCTACGCATCGGCATGTCATAAAAGAACAATTCATGCACACATAGTAAAGGCCAATGCATAGTATAAACAGTTTCTTGCAATTTTATCGTGTGGGAAACATAGAGAGGTGGAGATATAGTTCCTCTCTCATAATAATTGCAAGTAGGAGCAGCAAGCACATGCATATTATATTCATCAAAATCGTCATGTGCAATGGTAAAAGGCAACCCATCAATATAATCCTTAATAAGTGCAAACTTCTCTGATATAGTGTAGTTGGGAGAATTCAAAAAGATAATAGGACTATCATGTGTGGGTGCAATAGCAACAATTTCAAGTTTAACATAAGGAACTATAGCAAGTTCATATCCATAAGCATAATTCATATTGGCATCTTGGCCACAGGCATAGCAAGCATCATCAAAAAGGGATATTTCAAGAGAATCAACGGGATCATAGCAATCATCCTTCGGTAAGCACGAAGGGAAATTAAACAATGTATGAGTTGAAGAGTTACTCTCATTAGAAGGTGGGCACGGGTAGCTAATCTGCTCTTCCTCCTTTTGTTCTTCGCTCTCCTCATCATCTTTTTCATCCAATGAGCTCACAGTTTCATCAATTTCTTCTTCCATAGACTCCTGCAAAATATTAGTCTCTTCTTGGACAGCGGAGTAGTCCTCAATATATGGTTGAACATAGGCATTAGAAGCATAATTATCATAGCAATATTTAAGTATGGCAAAATTTTCAGATTTGTAAAGAGTAGCATCATACTTTTCAATCAAAGAAGCAATTTCATAAGCACCCTTAAAAGCAACAAATTCTTCAATTTGTTGAACATCATAGTAATTATAAATCACCCTTAGCATAAGAAGATACGATTCCATTATCACTAAACAAACATTGGTAGGGAAGGTGTTTCTTAGGGTCTTCAGAACAACAAGTATAATCATATATTTCACATAAATTCCAAGCATAGCATTGCAAACGATGACTTCAATCCAGTAAATATTTCCCTTTTTCAGATATACGGTATCGCACATAACAAGCATGCTCATCTAAGTATTTGCCCTCAACTAAGCTAGTTGGGGTTTCAGCACGAGCACAAAGGGATCGAAGATGATCCAAGTAAAAAGCTTCAGGAGTGTGATAGATTTTGAGTGGTTCTTCAACCATTGGTTCAGTAGGTACAACTAATTTTTTTGGTATTTTGCGTTTCCTACCCATAACTAAAGATAGAAAACAACTAAGAACAGCAAATAAAAATTACTTAGTGATAAAGCAAACAAGCACACACGAGAATATTCACCCCACGCTATGACTCCCTGGCAACGGCTCCAGAAAAAGATCTTGATAACCCACAAGTATAGGGGATCGCAACAGTTTTCGATAAGTAAGAGTGTTGAACCCAACGAGGAGCTAAAGGCAGAACAAATATTCCCTCAAGTTCTATCGACCACCGATACAACTCTACGCACGCTTGATGTTCGCTTTACCTAGAACAAGTATGAAACTAGAAGTACTTTGTAGATGTTGTTGGATAGGTTTGCAAGATAATAAAGAGCAAGTAAATAAAAAGTAGGGGCTGTTTAGATAAAGACACAACTAAGTTAGGTTTAGTAAAGAGCTTGTTGTTACGAGAAAGTTATTTGTCCCTAGGCAATCGATAACTAGACCGGTAATCATTATTGCAATTTTATTTGAGGGAGAGGCATAAGCTAACATACTTTCTCTACTTGGATCATATGAACTTATGATTGGAACTCTAGCAAGCATCCGCAACTACTAAAGATCATTAAGGTAAAACCCAACCATAGCATTAAAGTATCAAGTCCTCTTTATCCCATACGCAAACAACCTACTTACTCGGGTCTGTGCTTCTGTCACTCACGCCACCCACCATAAGAAAATCATGAACATATTGCAAACCCTACAGCGGGAATCCCTCACGCTTGCGCGACACGGAGAGCACCATAGGACAGCACCAATAATAAAACAGGCAACTCAAACCAATCACGATCGTCAATTAACCCATAGGACAAAACGGATCTACTCAAACATCATAGGATAGCCATACATCATTGGGAAATAATATATAGCGTTGAGCACCATGTTTAAGTAGAGATTACAACAGGTAAAAGAGGGGTTACACCGCTGCATAGAGGGGGAAGAGTTGGTGATGATGGCGGTGAAGTTGTTGGTTAAGATTGCGGTGATGATGATGGCCCCCGGTGGCACTCCGATGCCACCGGAAGCGAGGGGGAGAGATCCCCCCTCCTTCTTCTTCTTCCTTGACCTCCTCCCTAGATGGGAGAAGGGTTTCCCCTCTGGTCCTTGGCCTCCATGGCATGGGAGGGGCAAGAGCCCCTCCGAGATTGGATATGTCTCTCTGTCTCTCTCTGTTTCTGCGTTCTCAGATTCTACCCTTTCACCGTTTCTTATATTCCCGGAGATCTGTAACTCCGATTGGGCTGAAATTTTAACACGATCTCTACCCGGATATTAGCTTTCTTGCGGTGAAAGAAGGGCACCAACCGCCTTACGGGGTGGCCACGAGGGTCAGGGGCGCGCCCCCTGCCTCGTGCCTCCCTCGGGCACCGTCTCGCGTGGATTTTTCTTCCCAAAAATCATATATATTCCAAAAAAATCTCCGTCAATTTTTATCCCGTTTGGACTCCGTTTGATATGGATATTCTGCAAACAAAAAACATGCAACAAACAGGAATTGGCACTGGGCACTGGATCAATATGTTAGTCCCAAAAAATAGTATAAAAAGTTGCCAGAAGTATATGAAAGTTGTAGAATATTGGCATGGAACAATGAAAAATTATAGATACGACAGAGACATATCATTTACCTTGCGTACCAACATGCTATCAAAATGGTTGTGATGTGGTATGATGGGCTGGTATCCTCTTTTGAATGATTTAAGTGACTTGACTTGGCACATGTTCATGCATGCAGTTGAAACAAAATCAACATAGCCTTCACGATATTTATGTTCATGGTGGATTATATCCTACTCATACTTGCACTCAATGTTCATTGACTTTAATGCATGTTCATGGCTGTTGTTGCTCTCTAGTTGGTCGCTTCTCAGTCTTTTGCTAGCCTTCACCTGTACTAAGCGGGAATACTGCTTGTGCATCCAATTCCATAAACCCCAAAGTTACTCCATATGAGTCCACTATACCTTCCTATATGCGGTATCTACCTGCCGCTCCAAGCAAATTTGTATGTGCCAACCTCTAAACCTTCAAATAAGCATTCTGTTTTGTATGCTCGAATAGCTCATGTACCAACTAGGGATGTCTGTATCTTCCATGTTAGGCGGGTTATTCTCAAGAGGAGTGGACTCTGCTCCTCACTCACGAGAAAATGGCTGGTCACCGGGATGCCCAGTCCCATGCTTTATGCAAATCAAATCAAAATAATTGCAAACAAAACTCCCCCGGGACTGTTGTTAGTTGGAGGCACTCGTTGTTTCGAGCAAGCCATGGATTGATGCTTGTTGGTGGAGGGGGGTATAAACTTTACCATTCTGTTTGGAAACCGCCTATAATGTGTGTAGCATGGAAGATATCGCCATCTCTTGGTTGTTATGTTGACAATGAAAGTATACCGCTCAAAATATTATTCATATCTATTTCAAAACGGAGCTCTGGCACCTCTACAAATCCATGCTTCCCTCTGTGAAGGGCCTATCTTGTTACTTTTATGTTGAGTCATCCTCCTCTTATTAAAAAGCACCCACTGGAAAGCACCTCTATCATTTGCATTCATTACTGCTTAGTTTACATTGAGTATGACTTGACTGGATCTCTTTTACCATGAATTACAATGTCTAGTCAGTCCTTGATCTTTAAAGGTGCTCTGCATTTATGTTTTGCGGTCTCAGAAAGGGCTAGAGAGATACCATCTTGTTATATCATATTATGATTGTTTTGAGAAAGTGTTGTCATCTGAGATTTATTATTATTTCTCGCTAGTTGATTATGCCATTGATATGAGTAAACATGAGACCTAAGCGTTATTGTGAATATGGTTAGTTCATAATCTTTGTTGAAAACTTGAATGCTGGCTTTACATATTTGCAACAACAAGAGCAAACAGAGTTTGTAAAAGTTTTTCTTTATCACTTTCAGTTTATCAACTGAATTGCTTGAGGACAAGCAAAGGTTTAAGCTTGGGGGAGTTGATACGTCTCTGTCGTATCTAGTTTTCCAAACACTTTTGCCCTTGTTTTGGACTCTAACTTGCATGATTTGAATGGATCTAACCCGGACTGACGTTGTTTTCAGCAGAATTGCCATGGTGTTATTTATGTGCAGAAACAAAAGTTCTCAGAATGATCTGAAACTTCACGGGGAGTATTTTCAAAAATAATAAAAAAAATACTGGCAAAAGATGAAGACCAGGGGGCCCACACCCTAGCCACGAGGGTGGGGGGCGCGCCTGCCCCCTAGGCGCGCCCCCTACCTTGTGGGCCCCCTGGAGCTCCTCCGGCCTCAACTCCAACTCTATATATTTGGTTTCGGAGAGAAAAAAATCAAGGAGAAAGATTCATCGCATTTTACGATACGGAGCCGCCGCCAAGCCCTAAAACCTCTTGGGAGGGCTGATCTGGAGTCCGTTCGGGGCTCCGGAGAGGGGAATCCGTCGCCATCGTCATCATCAAGCATCCTCCATCACCAATTTCATGATGCTCACCGCCGTGCATGAGTAATTCCATCGTAGGCTTGCTGGACGGTGATGGTTTGGATGAGATTTATTATGTAATCGAGTTAGTTTTGTTAGGGTTTGATCCCTAGTATCCACTGTTTTCTGAGATTGATGTTGTTATGACTTTGCTATGCTTAATGCTTGTCACTAGGGCCCGAGTGCCATGATTTCAGATCTGAACCTATTATATTTTCATCAATATATGAGTGTTCTAGATCCTATCTTGCAAGTCTATAGTCACCTACTATGTGTTATGATCCGGCAACCCCGAAGTGACAATAATTGGGACCACTCCCGATGATGACCATAGTTTGAGGAGTTCATGTATTCACTATGTGTTAATACTTTGGTCTGGTACTCTATTAAAAGGAGGCCTTAATATCCCTTAGTTTCCGTTAGGACCCCACTGCCACGGGAGGGTAGGACAAAAGATGTCATGCAAGTTCTTTTCCATAAGCACGTATGACTATATTCGGAATACATGCCTACATTACATTGATGAATTGGAGCTAGTTCTGTGTCACCCTAGGTTATGACTGTTACATGATGAACCGCATCCGGCATAATTCTCCATCACCGATCCATTGCCTATGAGCTTTCCATATATTGTTCTTCGCTTATTTACTTTTCCGTTGCTATTGCTATCATCACTGCAAAATACCAAAAACATTACTTTTGCTATCGTTACCTTTTGCTACCGTTACCACTACTATCATATTACTTTGCTACTAAATACCTTGCTGCAGATATTAAGTTTCCAGGTGTGGTTGAATTGACAACTCAGCTGCTAATACTTGAGAATATTCTTTGGCTCCCCTTGTGTCGAATCAATAAATTTGGGTTCAATACTCTACCCTCGAAAATTGTTGCGATCCCCTATACTTGTGGGTTATCACAACCCGCTCTTTTTCTACCACGACTGAAGCACCTCGAGCTCGTCGCCATCCGCATCCCAAAGGATGACATGGAGCGCCTGCTCCGTGGTTGTACTGCACCCGAGTTCCTTCGTCTTCAGGCGATGAATTGGTTGAGTACCTTGCACATCACCTCTAGGACTCTCCGGACTATTTATGTGTGTTGTTGGTGCTGCAACGAGAGATCACAAAAGGTGGACCACAATATGGTCATCCAAGACACACCTTCACTTGAGAGATTACTTGTAGTTGATCAACAAGGTCCAACAAGAATCAATGTCATTTTTGCGCCGAAATTGAAAGTGGTGGGCTACTCGTCTGTCAAATACTAAAACTTTTAGGTACGATAGTCGCCTTATATACATCCCCTTCTTGATATCAACGTTATTTCTAGTTTTGAAGATGTATGTTCGTCTGTCATCCAACGAAGCTTCACCCAGACTCTGGGCACAGTGAAGGTCTTGGCACTAGAATCTATCGGCCCCAACCTGGACCAAGTTGTCAGTTGCCTGAGATGCTTTCCGTGCCTGAAGAAGCTGTATATCAAGGTGATGTTCCTTTCCTGTTAAATGTTAACCATAAGGGAGTTCAATTTTTTGTACCTTTTCCCAAGTTTACAATGACAATGTACTACGATTTCTGAAGGAATTTTGGAGTATTTTAGGACATACACCCCCACCCCATATTGGTTGTTTCATTCATATGGTTACAATTGTCCATAAGCATTTCTCCTTTGAATTCATCTGTACTAGTTTTCTTAGGGAATATTTCATCCAATCCAACCTCTTGTGAAGAAGGCTACATGTTTATAGATTGTAATCAAATGCCCATGTTAATCATGCCAGATCGAAGATGGCACGTTGGTGCATTTTACAAATCCTGCAAACCAAATGGGTGTGTAGCAGTGTTCAAAACTGCATGTAGGCACTAAAACGTTCTCTTCTTTTGCAGATAATAATAGGCTCGGAGGTGGATAATGTCTATAACAACAATCACATCGAATGCATGGATCTGCATCTCTCAAATATTACTTTGAACTCCTACCAAGGGACCTTACCGAAGATTACACTCACCGGGTTCTTTCTTGCCAGAGCAAAGGTGCTGAGGGTGCTGAGGTTGAATACGCATTTAATTAGGAAAGATGAATGGTATGATTATCAGAGCCGGCAGGTACTGCGGAATGGAAAAGCCTCCAAAAATGCCAAACTTCGTATTGGAAGAGCATATGGCAAAGCAATTGGAAGTCATTGTGTCAAACCCATACATGACTTGTTAGCGGCTGATCCCTTTTCAGAAATGACGCAGCTTGCAATGTTTGAATTTGGGCATTGTAATCTTTGAATTTGAACCTTGCAATATTTATGGTATTTGTTATATTGAATCATTTATGTTCTCTTGTCTCAACGCAAACAGTTCATCCGAGTGAACCGCATGTCGTATATCGCACACACCTTGATCTAGCTGACCGTTTCTTTTGTGTTGCCTAATCACAAACAGTTCATCCGAGTGAACTATATGTTGTACATCGCACACACCTTGACCGGGCTGACCGTTTCTTTTGTGTTGCCTAATCACAAACAGTTCATCCAAGTGAACCGTATGTTGTACATTGCACACACCTTCATCTGGCTGCCCGTTTCTTTTGTTCCTCCTCATCAAAAACAGTTAATTGAACTGAACCGTATGCCCTAAATCGCACACGCAACTAAAATCTGAACCGTGTTTGATGCATCCATCACCGCAAACATTTTGCATATTTTTTGACGGGTTTTTTACACCACCGTTTGCGATTATTGCATCGCACACAGTTTCGTTGAAGGGTCTTTGATCGTAGTGTCACGTTAGCAGCATCTTGTAGTAGTGATACCTTGAAATTTAGTGAGCGATCATCTTATAATGCTACCGCCATACTAAGAAAAATAAGATGCATAAAAGATAAACATCACATGCAATCAAAATATGTGACATGATATGGCCATCATCATCTTGTGCCTTTGATCTCTATCTCCAAAGCACCGTTATGATCACCATCGTCACCGGCTTGACACCTTGATCTCCATCGTAGCGTCGTTGTCGTCTCGCCAACTATTGCTTCTACAACTATCGCTACCACATAGTGATAAAGTAAAGCAATTACATGGCGATTGCATTTCATACAATAAAGTGACAACCATAAGGCTCCTGCCAGTTGCCGATAACTTTTACAAAACATGATCATCTCATACAATAACTTATATCACATCATGTCTTGACCATATCACATCACAACAAGCCCTGTAAAAACAAGTTAGACGTCCTCTACTTTGTTGTTGCAAGTTTTACGTGGCTGCTACGGACTTCTAGCAAGAACCATTCTAACCTACGCATCAAAACCAGAATGATTTTTTGTCAAGTGTGCTGTTTTTACCTTCAACAAGGACCGACCGTAGTCAAATTTGGTTCAACTAAAGCTGGAGAAACAGACACCCGCCAGCCACCTTTATGCAAAACAAGTTGCATGCCTGTCGGTGGAACCGGTCTCATGAACGTGGTCATGTAAGGTTGGTCTGGGCCGCTTTCATCCAACAATACCACTGAATCAAAATAAAAGACGTTGGTGGTAAGCAGTATGACTATTATCGCCCACAACTCTTTGTGTTCTACTCGTACATATCATCTACGCATAGACCTGACTCGGATGCCACCGTTGGGGAATGTAGCATACAATTTCAAAAAAAATCCTACGATCATGCAATATCTATCTAGGAGATGTACATGAACGAGAGGGGGAGAGTGTGTCCACGTACCCTCATAGACCGAAAGCGGAAGCGTTAGGTTAACACGGTTGATGTAGTCGAACGTCTTCACGATCCAACCGATCTAGTACCGAATGTACAACACCTCCGAGTTTAGCACACGTTTAGCTCGATGACGTCCCTCGAACTCTTGATCCAGCAGAGGGTTGAGGGAGAGTTTCGTCAGCACGACGGCATGGTGATGGTGATGGTGATGTGATCCGCGCAGGGCTTCGCCTAAGCACGACGACGCTATGACTGGAGGAGTAAACTATGGAGGGGGCACCGCACACGGCTAAGAGAACAACTATTGTGCTATGGGGTGCCCTCCTGCCCCCGTATATAAAGGAGGAGGGGAGGAGCCCACCGACCTAGAGGGGGCGCACCAAGGGGGGAAACCGAATAGGACTCCAAGTCCTATTCGGCCCCCCTTCCTTTCTTACAGAGGGGGAAAGGGGAAGGGAGAGGGAGGAGGAGAAGGAAAGGGGGCGCCCCCCTCCCCTAGTCCAATTCGGACTCCTCATGGGAGGGGGCGTGGCCACCCCTTGTGGGCTGCCTCCTCTCTCCCCTATGGCCCATGTAGGCCCATTACTTCCCCGGGGGGTTCCGGTAACCCCCCGGTGCTCCGAAAAATACCCGAACCACTCCGGAACCATTCCGGTGTCCGAATACCATCTTCCAATATATCAATCTTTACCTCTCGACCATTTCGAGACTCCTCGTCATGTCTGTGATCTCATCCAGGACTCCGAACAATCTTCGGTCACCAAAACACATAACTCATAATACAAATCGTCATCGAACGTTAAGCGGAACCTGGATAATACAGAACTATGTAGAAATGACCGAGACACATCTCCGATCAATAACCAATAGCGGAACCTAGATGATCATATTGGTTCCTACATATTCTATGAAGATCTTTATCGGTCAAACCGCAATGACAACATACGTTATTCCCTCTGTCATCGGTATGTTACTTGCCCAAGATTCGATCCTAGGTATCTTTATACCTAGTTCAATCTCGTTACCGGCAAGTCTCTTTACTCGTTCTATAATGCATCATCCTGTAACTAACTCATTAGTCACATTGCTTGCAAGGCTTATCATGATGTGCATTACCGAGAGGGCCTAGAGATACCTCTTCAATACTCGGAGTGACAAATCCTAATATCAATCTATGCCAAGCCAGCAAACACCTTCGGAGACACCTGTAGAGCATCTTTATAATCACCCAGTTACGTTGTGACATTTGATAGCACATAAGGTGTTCCTCCGGTATTCAGGAGTTGCATAATCTCATAGTCAAAGGAATGTGTATAAGTCATGAAGAAAGCAATAGCAATAAAACTAAACGATCATTATGCTAAGCTAACGGATGGGTCATGTCCATGACATCATTCTCCTAATGATGTGATCCCGTTCATCAAATGACAACACATGTCTATGGTCAGGAAACTTAACCATCTTTGATTAATGAGCTAGTCAATTAGAGGCATACTAGGGATAATTTGTTTTGTTTATCTATTCACACATGTATCAAGTTTCGGTTAATACAATTCTAGCATGAATAATAAACATTTATCATGATATAAGGAAATATAAATAACAACTTTATTATTGCCTCTAGGGCATATTTCCTTCAGGTTGGGCCTCCGGCTTTAAATATTGTGCTTTGATGTGAGGTCCGGGTATGTGGCCCGGGCAATCAACATCCCTTCACCTAATGGATAGGAATAGCGACTTTTGTCATTAAGAGGGTGGCTTCAGACATATTGATGTATTACTTTGTAAGGTATTGATGAATAATAAATAAAATGGATGCATGCATCGTCCTGATGCAGAGGCCGGGGGCCATCCTCCTTTTCAGAAAAACCCTAGCAATGACTACAAACACTGAAGTGAGCTGAAAGCGCGTCACCATCATCGCCCCTCCTTCACTGGAGCTGGACAAAACTTATTATAGTAGACAGTTGAGTGGTCGTTTTTAAGGTCATCGAGACTAGCGCACCAGAACAGCAACCACCGCCGATGACGAGAAGCGTAGGACGAAAAGATCCAACATGTAGACACGCGAACGAAGACTGGATCCATCGAAGGTCAATACCGACTGAATCCCATGTGATCCGCTGTAGAGACATATCCACACGCCCTCTGACGATGCTAGACACACCGTCAAGACGGGAGCAAGGTGGGAGGAATTTATTCCATCTTAAGGAAGCCGCCGCTACGTCCTCCTCAACACGACACAAACTCTAATCGACCTAAAAATACCTAAAATGAAGCAGGAACCTTCCCGCCGGCAAGGTCGAGGTCCACAACACCTCCATGGCCCTAAAGCCACCAGAGAAGAGGCGGACTGGCAGTGGCGCCGACAGGAGGTTGAGGAACCCTAGTCGCGTGTGGACTCAATGAGATGAAGGGGTATGCGTGCCTGCCAAAGGCATCAATCGTATGTGTATGTGTGCATCTATTATCGAGCAAGTGTTAATTGTCTCACCGATTATCACTTGTAAAATTTTCATATCATATCTCTTAGACATCAACCTGGGAATAGGGTGGGAGAAAAGTATGTTTTTGGTACCTAAAGTTAACAAGAAGTCAACATCTGATCACTCATCTTTTTTGTCGACATTTTAGTCCTCATGTTTACAAACATAGTAGTACTATAAATCAAGAAGGCAAGGAGCACCAGTGGCAACGACTGGACAGAGAGGGTGGGGGGCAATGAGTTACGTTCACGAAGAAGGACAATTTTCTGGAGGACCGATGCCGGCGTCTTGGTGGCGATGCTTCAAGGAGGTTATAGGTAGCCTCGCCTCATTTTTTTCCATTCATCCCGCCTTTTCCCCTTCAATTCCACGAGTCCCCCTCAAAGCTTTTAAACCACTTAGATTTGGGGAAATTTTGGGGAATGTGGGGGTTGGCCCTGGCAAACCCATTTTACTACCAAACGAGATTCAGGGATTTCTGTGGTTTTTGTCCCCTCCTATAGGATAATCCTCTATAAACCTCCATGAATCTCTTCTACCAAACAAGGCCAAAATAATCCGTTGTTTTATGGTTGAATTAAACATACTTGGTGCAGACAAATCTTGTAGGCTTTTTTTTATCAGGATTTGAATGGACATGCCATTGGAATACATTTTTTGGTTACTTCCTTGTAATAATAGAAGATAGACGTGTCACTAAAATTTCGTGTTTTTTTCTTCTATTTTGACGTTTTTATAGCCCTCGTATGTTTAGTAGAACCCTTCTTGGAATTGCCAACACCAGTGTGGCTATGGTTGCGCTCATGCCGGTACGACCTGGCTCTCCAACAGGTCGAATCCTATTCGCTGCCCACAAGCGGCAAATAGGCACCATGATGGCCACTGGCAAGCCGAGTTAGGCTGGCCCAATTTGGGGCCTTTTATCGCCTATTCCTGTTCGATGCAACTTTTCTGTTGTGTTTTTTCTTTTTCTTTTCCTAATGCAAGCAATCTTTTAGCGTATGGTGAAAATACTTTTAATATATGATGAGTATTTGTAATACATACTAAACATTTTCTTATTGTGCATTGAACATTTTTAATATACAACGATTTTTTTAATAATAGGGTGACCATTGATCGAAGATTTTTTAAATATATGGTGAACCTTTTTTAATATACAATTTTTTAACACACACCGAACAATTTTGTAAAATATATTATTATTTTTAATAGGTTTCTGAAGGCCTGTTTGGCATCACTCCGCTCCATACTCCCGCTCCGGGAGCTGGCGGAGTTGAAGTTAAAAATTATGGAGCGGGGGAACAGGTGCTCCGCAGATCCTCGAATTTTAGGGAGCAGCTGGATTGCCGAACAGCTCTTAAATGTCTAGCGTTGACATCCTCCTCCGTCACTAGGTCCACATGGAAACCAGCCCAAAATATCTTAGAGAGACAGGGAACCAATAACCACCAAGTGCACATGGTAAACAGCCCAAAAAGTGGCGACATGCCCCGTCCCTCGGTCCCACCCAACAGCCCAGCGGAGTGAAGGAAGTGAGTAAAGGCAGATCGGATGTGCAGGCAGGGAATACTGCACGAGAACTTGCACCCAGTGCACGAGCGACGCTTCCCTGCCTCTCAATCAACTACTCCTACGTTTAATAAACAAAAGAAAAGAACGTATGCGCGCAGCAAGTGTTGAAAATCATCCCCAATAATTCGATCGTTCTCTCCATCCATCCGGTGCAGCCAGATGAGGTGAGGTGGCGCAAGGGCACCCACCCGAATTGGTATCGCCAACATCAGGCCTCCACCTGCGCATGCCACGTAGCGGCGGATACGCTGCCATTATCTGCAAATGGCAAAACTAATCTCAATCACCGAAAGCAAAATCAGTCGGCAACAGCGACCCGCCGTGCCGACATGGATAAAGTCGCGACGACGTAACCACCTTCTCCAATTTTAGTATAAACCCCCTGCGCAGGAGCAAATCCTATGCGCAGCTCCGCCGCAGCCAATCCCGCGCCCCACCTCCACTTGGCAGAGCTCAACAGCTTTCCCCCTCCTCGCTCCTGCCTTCCCTTCCTCGTGAGGCGGGCCGAAACGGCTCTGAGGCGACGCGCACACTGTCATTCATCCCGCAGATCCACGCAGAACCAACTCCATTCTTTAGAGATCCCGGAGCGGATTTCGCACGGGAACCCACCGCCCACAAGCCGCCGCGTGATCCTGCTCCTGCTCCTCGTCGTCGTCCTAGGGGCCATGGGGAACAGCATATACAAGTTCCTGTGCGGGGTCTGCTCGGACCTCTCCGACGCCGCCTTCCAGCCGCACGGCGGGGACGCCTCCGTCGCCGCGCTCGGCCGCGACATCCTCGAGTTCCAGCGCACCAAGCAGGTCCCCGAGGGCCTCAGCCGCCACGTCGTCTCCTCCGCCGCCGCGCAGGCCAACTGGTACGTACTATAATTCCGCTTCCCCTTTGATTGATTTCGTGTTCGATTCCTTGCCGAGCTCCCTCCGGCAAATTCGTGCTCGGAGTACCAGTAGTTTAACTCGGAGCTGACGACGAGCCTGTCAAAGACCGATTCAGAGACGACGGCCTGGCTAGCTCACTGTCGAGCGTGGATGCGAAGGCTAGCTTCGAGCGAGGTGTCCAATTCCGAAAGCGACCTGATCTGGAAGAGAAATTGAGTAAAAGAAATTAGGTAGCACTTGTTAAAAGGACAAAAGAAACTAGAATTTTGTTAAGGATTTTCATTTTTGTTTTACTTTCTTTTTACGGGTATAAACCGGTAAAGGGAACGAGATAACTAATTAACTACCATACTCACTGGTAAACCATACAATTAAGAACTCGGTGCTATTACTGAGATGTTTCCTAGCAATTGCTAAGGCTTGCAGCAGGAGCTACTGAGATGTTTCCTGGAATTGATTGTGAACATTCGTAGAAGAAGCTTGTTCATAGTATCAGTGTAAAAAAATGCTGCCACGATGATCATTTCTTACAAAGTTGAAACCGCTGATGTGAAGGTACAAGAAGCTGCAAGTGGCATGGAAGAAGGCGAGGCCAGCCCCGACCACGCCGGAGGAGGCCGGCCGCCTCGTGGTGCTGACGCTGAAGAACCACCAGAAGGCGGACGTCGACGGCCTGCTCGCCTTCTACGGCCTCCCGCACCCGAACGAGGCGGGATCGGCGCCGCCGCCCGCCGCCGGTCACCACGCCCCTCCGGCCCAGCACAGCGCCCCCGCGCACAAGCCGCAGGGCGTCAAGTTCGAGCTGCACACGCTCCCGGTGGACGCCAAGGCGGTGGCGGACGGCGACACGGTGACGGTGTACGTGGACACGAATGACGCCCCCAGCGAGATCAAGAAGGCCGCGGCGGAGCGCACCAAGGCGCGCGCCGCCAGGAACTACCCCACGGCCGACGCGCTCCAGAAGACCATCGCCGCCGCGGGATACAGAATGGTTCCCAACGCCAAGGGCGTTGAGGTGCTCGCCAAGAAGTACAGGATCAGGCTAAGGTAACAACTATGTACACTTGTACAGTACTATAATTGATTCAGTGATCAAGATCGGCTAGCTTGTGTGAACAAGTTATGAAATGAGATGAAATGGGATGTGATGCAGTGGGATCGACGCGCCGGAGAGCGCGATGCCGTACGGGAAGGAGGCCACGGAGGCGCTGCTGAAGCTGGTGGAGGGCAAGTGCCTGACGGTGCACGTCTACAACACCGACCGCTACGGCCGGTCCGTCGGGGATCTCCACGTCGGCGGGGTCTTCGTGCAGGTGAGAACCCATACCTTCAGAGCAGTTCGCCTGTTGGAAACAACTTGAGAATAAGAACTGCAGCATCAATTTCTTGCCATCTACGGCATGTCAGCTTGCATTCTTGCAGTTGAAAACAGCAGTGTTACGCATGGTAGAAGCGAAGTTGAACAAACTGTTGCTTCTGCATTCCGCAAGGAACGCGTTCAGAAACAGCTGCCTTTTCTGAAAGTCAACCGCTCTCCAAGAACTTCAGAAGATAACAAATCCCCTCTTGCTTTGTCCGCAGGAGCAAATGCTGAAGAAAGGCTTCGCGTGGCACTACACCGCCTACGACAAACGCCCGGAGCTTGCCAAGGTAAAATCATCACCAGTCCACATACAGATACACGCATTACCCACTGATCACCTGACAGTAAAAAGAACCATGGAGATATTCTGAAGTGATATGGAATCAAACCATGAAGTTGCTGACAGAAACTAATCCCCTCTTTGACCCACCTGCAGTGGCAGAGCCAGGCGCAGGCCGCGCGCAAGGGCCTGTGGGCGGCGTCCAAGCCGCAGGAGCCGTGGGAGTACAGGAAGGCCAAGCGCAACGGCAACGCGTGATCCATTTCATCTCGACGCATATGTTGTAACTGTTGTGTGTATGTGCTGTGACCATGGACAGCTGATTGATTGATTTCGTGGCCTGCTGCACTGCAGATCCGTAGCCCAGAGCAGCGCTCGCGCCACTGTACTTTTTACAGGCTAGGTGTAGTGAAAACTGAAAAGTCTAGCTGAGCTAGCGCGGGGTCGTGAAGCAGAGGAGGCCGGGGCACATTGAGATTGGTTGGTGTCATTGTGTTGTTGTTGTACCTGGTGATTAATTTGTGTGATTGTGGTGTACATCTCTTACTTGGATTGGACTGTTGGTGTTGTTTTTGAACAGAAAAAGGCTGATTCATAGGCTGCTGTTGTCAGTTCAGTCGAACGCAGAATGCTAATAAACTTCTGTTTTTGCCACTAGTATTATACTCCCTCCGTTCCTAAATATAAGTCCTTTTAGAGATTTGAATATGGACTACATATGGATAAATATAGACACATTTTACAGGATAGATTCACTCATTTTGCTCTGTATCTAGCCCATATTAGAATCTCTAAAAAGACTTAGGCCTCCTTTGGTTTTGGTTTGAAGGAATTTTGTAGGAATTTCATAGGATATGATTTCTATAGAAAAAATTTCCTTTAGAACTTTTTACTTTGTAGGAATGGAATCTTATTGCCATGGAGGAATTCTTCCTATCATTCACATTTCGTAGGAAAATAAACATTAACCTAGACTTAATGGAAAAAAATCCTATGATATGAATCAAATGACATCTCCTTTCCCATTCCTACTCATAAGATTTGAGATACATGCCATCTCATTTTCTATGACTTTTCTATTCCCATAATTTTCCTACCCTATAAACCAAAGAAGGCCTTACATTTAGGGCATGTTTGGTTTCAAATAAGTCACCAACTTATAAGTCAAAAGGTAAAAAAAGTGACTTATTTTGCCAAACAGACCCGACTTATAAGTCACCCCAACTTATAAGTCATAAGTTGCTCCACCCCAACTTAAAACTTATAAGTCACCCCCTTTTACGTGGGTCTCACCACCTTTACATAAAAAAACAAGGTGGAAAGGTGTGATCAGGTGACTTATAAGTCAGATGACAACCAAACAGACGTGACTTATAAGTCACTGGTTTTAAGTCACCTAACTTATAAGTCAGGTGATTTACTGAAACCAAACAGAGCCTTAGGAACGGAGGAAGTAATAACTAATGAGCATCTGCAACCACGTTGGATTAATTTGGTGTCCTATATGTCCGTGGCATTCGAGCGTGTCCGTTTTGAGCCATTATTTATCTGTGCACTGCATACAACCATGTCCTCCAAATTGTCTGGACACATATATGTGATTAGTAGGGATGAAGAGAGAAAGAGAAAAGAAAGAATAAAAAAAGAGAAAAGATGGTTAGAGGTGGGCCAAATCCGATGTGACGGACTACCCTAACACTCTCATCTCCTCCCCACTTATGGGAGTTTAGGGGTTTGTGGATAGCTCAAACATATAAGAACGAGATAAAGATACTAGTTGGATGGCATTTTTTTTCTTCTCTTCCATGTTCGGATTGTCCACCCAAACATACGAGAACGGTTTAAGGTCTCAGGCTATGGATGCTCCAAGAGCATTACTAGTAGTACCCCTAAACCCTCAAATCCTCATAAATAACCGCTTTTTTGCGGGTTGCAACAAAAAAAACGCAAAGACTAGAACCCCTAAACCCTCAAACCCTCAAAAAAGTAAGGGTCCAACCCTCAAATCTAATTTCGAACCGTAGAAGTGAGGGTTGGAGGGGGGCGCCCGACCCCAGCCCGCACTCCCTTCCCCCGTCACGCGGGAGGGAAGTTTCCCGGCCTCCCGCGCCGCCGGCCGTCGCCCGCCGCCAATCCGGCCGGCCCCCCGCCTCCCCTCGACGACGCCGCCGTCCCG